>NC_056733.1:1605818350-1605903350 GCF_019279795.1 Protopterus annectens | reverse complement strand
ACTTCCTGACTACTGACTACTGTGGCAATGTGACTATCAAAGGAGAGACTACTGTCCACCTGGGTCCCAAGGTCTCTTATCACGCATTTGGTGTTAAGTAGATTGCTGCCTATGTTGTAGTTCATGGATACAGAGTTTTTACCAAAGGGGATGACACTGCACATTTTGACATTGAGCGTGAGGCCATGGCTCTGACACCGGGCATCTGTCTCAGTGAGGCCCTTCTGTAGGATGTCCACATCATTTGGGGACTTGACTATGGCTCCTAGTTTGCAGTCATCTGCGAACTTCGTTAGCCAGAGGCCTTCTGTGTTAGCCTGTACTTCAGAGAAGTAGATACCAAACAGGAGAGTTCCCAGGACAGAAACCTGTGGTACTCCACTTGTCACTGCTTTGAGGTTAGATTTGGAGTCTGCAACTTTTACAGTGTGGGTTCTGTCAGTGAGCCAGTTGACAACCCATCTTGTGATGTAGGGATTTATACCTAGTTTAGTGAGTTTAGCTATAATTCCAGAATGAATGGGGGATGGTGTTGAAAGCCTTGCGAGGTCAAGATAGGCTGTGTGAACCACCTTACCTTCATCTGCAGCTTTGGTGACTGCCTCAAAGAAGTCGATCAGGTTCAGGAGGCATGATCTGTCTTTCACAAACCCGAACTGGGTGGGATCCAGAGTTTGGAGGTTACCAATGTCTTTGAGTTCCATGACCTTGCAGACCAGGCTCATCAGGCTAATAGGTTGATAGTTCCTGGGATCAGTGGTGGCTCCGCCTTTATGGAGTGGGATAACTGTTGCTGTGCATCATTCAGTGGGCACAGAGCCTGATGCGAGGCTATTATTGAACATGGTGCTTAAGTGGGGAGCCAGTTTGTTCTAAAGTTCATGTAAAATGCAGCCTGGGATTTTGTCCAGTCCCATGGATGCTGTGTTTTTGGCTTTAGGCAGTGCAGCTTTTACCTACGTGGTTGTGATTACAGGGACTCTGCATTCTTCCTGTATAGATATGGGCCTTTTAGCGGGTGAGAGGGGGGTAAAGTTAGCACTGAACCGATCTGCCAGGATGTTGGCAATATCAGTTGGTTCTGTAATTTCCATGCCTTTGTGCTGTAACTCAGAGCAGAACTGGGTGTTGCCATCTAGATTCTTGACATATCTGTAGAATGCTTTGTGGTTGTCCTTGGATTTAGTGACGATTTTTGTTTTTGTAGCTAGCTTTGGAGGATCTTATAAGGGATCTCAGCTTCTTACTGAGGCTGACCAGGGAACTCCTCCACTCATGGGATTTTACTCTCTTTTGCAACAGTTTCTTCCTTCTGTTGTACAGTTGTTTTATGGCAGGGGGCCACCAGATTGGCTTTCTTTTTTTATCCTACCGGGTGAAGCTATTCGATTTAAATGTGTTAGTGATTTCCTTGTTGAGCCTACATATTTGTCAGGATTTTTTTATTTGCATTTTTGTTTTGCACTTGTGACTGTCACAGGTAATTATTTTTTCAGGTAGGTAATTTGAGACTGTGTAGTGACTGCCTAATGCTTACTGAAAACGCCTTATTGCTACCCTATAGTTATTTAGTATGTGAGGGCTGTGCTGTGTAAGCATTTCCTTAACTTGGAGGCATCTCTCTAAACTGTCTAGATTTTTCAGAATGTCCCGATGTTTGCCTCATAAGTTTTGTTCTGTTCATCATAAAATCTGGCAAATCATTGAGGACTGAAGTCACCAAATACACATTTGAGTTTCAGACTTCCTTTAGAAAATGCATGCTAATACAAATCCAGTTATTCTAGAAACTTTCTTAGTTTATAAGAACAGTATTTAAATTCTCTCTCTCTTTTGGGCCTTTGTCTCCCCATTAGACTTTGTCCAGTGAAATAAAAGGTTGAGAGGTATGCTTGAGGCTACAGTTTCACCTCAGAACACCGTCTACAAGCGCAACACATGCATGCTGACATATGCCTGCACAGCACAGAGCATTTCCAATAAACCAGCTTACACTGAGTTTACTAGGTTACTGCTTAGACCTCCCAGGCTAAATACTAAGGAACCTTATGCATTAGTTCACACAGCAGCACGCCCACCTTCACCCTTCACACCCACAACCAGTACACATACCTCTAAGACTCACAAGGATGCAGACTCCCAGCTCTTACTGCCCACTTAGGCTGCATCTATCAGTGGTGATGTTTTAATAATAGGGTGGCTCTGTTATCAGGAATATGGACACTATCCTCACCAGGCTGGATAAAAATAGGATGACAATTAATTGTCTTTTTGGAGCCATACCTTGTGATATCAGGCTGGTTACAGAAGGGGCAAAAGTTGACTGAGATTTCATACTGGCCAATGCAGAGGAAGGGCTGTAACAAATGGGTGGAGGATAACTGAGTGGACTAGAAAAATGTGATAATATGGGATATGGCTAAAGGATAAAATAATGAGTTATAATTACTAGTCACAATAATGAGTTATAATTACTATTATAAGCAAAAAGAAAAAAAGATTACGTCCCTACATCCCACCAAATAAGATTGTAACCTGATAGTGGTCTACGTGGGTTTAAATGAACTTAGGCTGCTCACTTAGAGGGACATGCAGAAGGATATGATTGAGCTTGAAATACATATGTCTGAGGTAGGAAAGACACTGGTCTTGAGTGGTATTTTGCTATCACTATGAATGATACAGAGATTCAAAGAGAAGACATTTGGCTATGTAGCGGATGTCATTCTAGGAAGATACAGTATGTGTCATCTTGGAATACGCTTTACCAGGGACGGTCTACAACTGTCTTGCCAAACATTTTTGCATTTTGACTAAAGCCTTAGCAGTGGCCATCTGATATAATTCACTAGGTTAGAATGCCTATTTTTAACCACATTAGTGTGGCCCTTCTCATTGTCCATTGTTTTAAGAAAGAATGCCTGAACTTGAAGTTCTCTTGCAGTGTGACAACATTCATACAGGTATAGTTACAGAAAAGCAGTGGAAGCACCCAGTTTATTCCTGGGTATTGTGCCTGTCACATCTTCAGACCTACTGGCAATTGCGGGAGAGCATCAGTATTTATCAAGGATACCAACTTTTCCTCTTGCCAAAAACAAAATTAATTACTATTCATAGCTAGCTATAGAACACCCTCTGTTGCATTCTTTGCACGATAGCTGAAAGTTTCATTAAACTCGGCACCTTTTTATTGGGGGACCTCAACTATCCATCAGTAAAGTGTCTGACCTACACTGCCAGTGGTTGGCATGCCCAAAGCTTCCTTGACATTGTAAGTGGTAACTGTGTTTTACAAATAGTTAACCTTCCTACTAAGGAACCCAATATTCTTGATCTAGTCCTTACAAATATGGGTAGTTCTTGCACATCTTCAGATGCATCATTCTGCATTGTTAAATCAGAACATAAATTAGTGACCATTTCCTTTAAAACTGGTGGCACTTCCCATGTACATACCTGTATTTTATGGAACATCTCAAAGCAAATGCTCTTCAATTATTGGATGACCTAAATAAATCCTTTAATGGATCACATTGTTACAGCTGTTGCCTATGCTTCTGACTTCTACTCCCAACTTAAATAGTAGTAGTATTGATAAGGCAGTCTCTGTCTACACCAAGTATAACGAGAAATGTAAAAACAAACCTCTCTAGTGGAATATCTTTATAAATAAATTATATAACAATAGAAAGAAATTGTATAATGCTAATTAAGGGATCTGATTCTGAAGCAAACTAGTACAGATTTTAAGGGAGCCATTAGAAAGTACAAAGCTGAGTATGAAGTTAAAATAGCTACTAAAACCAAAAAGAACTACAAATCTTTCTTTAACTATGGCAGGAATAGCACCCAACAATAGTTTGGAGCTAGTACACAATAATACTGCACACTCTGACCTAAAGGAAATCGCTAATATCCTAACTGACAGTTATAGCTATTCCACAGTTTCCATAATCCAAGGCACCCCCTTTAATTAGTATGAAACGAGTGTTCTCAGCTCTCTTCAAAGCTAGAAACATATCACCCATGGACTGTTATAATATACCAGGTTGCTAGACACTGCTTATCTGAACTCTTGCTTAACCTCTTTAATCTAAGCCTGTCTACTGGTTACATTCCTGAAAGCTGGAAAACAACCATTGTAATGCAATTACACAAGGTTGGCCCAACAATGGACCCTGCTTAACTATAGACCCTTTAGTCTCACTAGCCTCGTATGTAAAGCTAGGGGAGTATATTATCTCAGACTTCATTAATCTAGACATTAAAAATCTCTGGACCCTCATCAGTTTAGCTTTGTCAAAGAAAGGTCCTGCCTCTTTAATCTCATTAATTTCTTTGAAAAAGTAACCAAAGCAGAGGATAGCATTTATGCAGTGCATATGGCATATCTGGACCTGGACACTGCCTTTGACAATATTCCTCATGCGGGCATTGTTGACAGACTTTTAAATCTGAGTATAAATCATTATGTTGTATGGTGGACAGTTAAGTGGTTGTCTTGCACAACCAGTGTGATTAGTCACAGGTAACATTTCTGAAAACAAAAAAAGTTACCAGTAATGTAGGGCTCTGTGTTGGCCCTCTCCTGTTTTAGCATCTATTTATCAGGCATTCAGGCCAGCACTCCTGGACTATGGTTATAAGTTTGCAGACCTCTGTAAATTGTATGTTGTTATTCTGTCTTCCATTGCTCACAATTGCTCCAACATGACTGTCCTGTCTCACACTACCCATAGCAAAAGATTAGTTGTTTTTATTTCTAATTGTTGTTATACACTGGTATTTCCATTAAAAAAACTGCAGTAAATAGACTATGACGCTTAAAGGTATACATTGTAGAATCTGTGCCACTTGGATAAGTTTTCTTGTGTTCCAAAACCTTTCTTAAGCTGAACAGTAAGACTGGCTAAGAGTGAACTGAAATAACTGTACTAAGCCAATGGATGTGGATGCCACAAGGCCCCCAGAAGCTATGGAGTTCAAGATACTCTTGGGTGCATTTTAGAGCTTTTTTTTCCAACCTTCTGATGTGATGATGGCTTTAACAATTATTTTAACTAGGGAAATAAATTCCGTCATATTTTCATTGAAGGAAGAAATAAGTTGTGTCCAAACCTTAATGTTTAGATCTTGCAAAAATAGTATTTCCATGTAAAAAAAGACGACCTTGCTTAAAAGGATACAGAGAGACATATCTTGAAATACTGTAATATTGCCTGCCTCCTATGCAGAAAATAATAGTAACTTCCTATGCACCACTCTGATGTTAGATTGAGATTAAAGTGAAAGAACATATAGTCACAATTGTATACTTTAAAATTGTTGAATGTGATGTTGTCCTATCTCGCCTTCATTCTGTACTGGTTGGGTTCAGAACTGATAATCAGTTCCGATTCTGCCTATACAAAAGCACGAGGACTTCCACTGGCTCATGGCTGTAACCCTGTCTCATCATGCTTGGGGAAAACTACCCAGATCTCGTTTGCCGCTAAACAAGATCGGGTGCTTCCATTCTGGCTCTGGCCAAGTGGAAAATTTTCTTTCATTATTTGTGAAAAATTGTACTCTTTAACTAATTATAAAGTTTTTTATAGTGCCTAGTACGTGAGTTTTAGAGTGTTTGCTCTGTTGGTGGTTGTTGCTACTGGCCATCATTTCTTTCCCTAGACCTTTTCCTCTTCCCTATCCCGGCTAGATTTAGGAAATAATTATCCAACCTCGTTTTAAGTTAGAGAGCTTGGTAAATTAAAAACATTTGTTAACTCTGTTGTTTATTTCCCCTGGTAAGCTTGTTTAAGTTAGAGGGCTATCGTTGGCCTGTTTAACTTAGAGGGCCCCTTTTCCATTCCTATATATTTTTGTCTTCATAAGGCAGATTCATTTAAGTTAGAGAACTGCCTTCATTTTTTCTAATTAGTTTGCGTTGCTGTGGTGTTGATATATAAAAAAAAAAAAAAAAGTTTTCTAGTAGTATATTTTTCTTAGTTGTTGTTATTGCTGCTGATACTCTAGACGTAATGTCCAAGGATCCTAAAGAATCAAAACCCTCTAGGTTTAAGAAATGTGACAAATGTAACCAGAAATTGTTGTAGACTGATGGCCACACAAGTGTATACTGTCTCGGTGTAGTCCATTTTCAGGAATGGTGCTTTTTGCCATGCATTCAGTCACAGAGTATAGCTTGAAAGGAAAACCAAGCTAATTTTGAGAGTCTTACTAAAGACCCCATTTGCAGAGGCAATCGAAGGTCATAGTATGTCAAAATCTCCAAAATCCCCATCTTCCAGGTCAGAGAAGTCAGGAAAAAGATAGTATACCACTACTGCTCATTTGGAGCTGACAGAGAAACTGGCTAAAGGGTCATCCTCTGACCCTAAGGCTGTTGGGCCCTAAAAACCTTCCTCCTTGGTGCCTGTGGTTTCAGGGCTGATGAGTTTCACATTCTGAGCTGGTCCCAAGAACTGGAGCCGGTTTCTCCAACTCTCAGATCTCCATTGCTTCAACCTATCAGATCTCCCATCCCCTGCTCTCGATCCTCCACGACGATGATGTGGATTGTGTGATGAGGAGACTTTTAAGGACACCGGCGCTGGCCAGGCTATTGTCATCTCCAGCCCAGAAGGATTTGGAGCCGACAGACCACCGCCCCTCCATTGATTCCTCCCCTGATGCGATCTAGGACCTCGGAGCCAGAGTGTCTGGATCTGATTGTAGTGGAACCACTGGACCCAAGACCTACACCAGGAGTTTCGGGCCTGACTACTGCTCCGACTTCCTCGGTTCCATCTGAACTTCAGGGATCTAGGAGCTGACGATGTCCGGTCGGGTCCGGTTGGACAGTTGTCTGATCCGATCTTGCCTCTCATGGCTTCATTGTGGGTGAGCTCAGCTCCTACATCGGCCTCTGAGCCAACCCCCTTGGTTCCAGCGATGCCTTCTGGTTCTTCGGAGCCGGGAGCTTCCTTGGATCAGGGGTGAAGGGCCTTTGAGGTTATGAGGAGAGTGCTCTCACCACAGACAGCTCTGCTGTCAGGTACAGGCATTTTTCCCCCAAAAGCACCAGTGTCTGTCTCTGTACCGTCTCATCCATGCAGACATGGAGACCCAAAGCCTCAGGATGCCCCATTGGGTGAAACTCTCTTCTGAAACCTCTCCAGAATGCCTTTCCGAAGAGGTCCCTTGAAAGAGATTATGCAAGAGGAAGCATTTAGACTCCCCAGAGGAGTCCCCATGGTCACCCTCTGAGGATGTCTCCTTCACAGACATCCTAGAAATACTTAAGCAGAGAGGTGGCTGGAAGCCCATTAGCCGTTCTGAGGAGGAGTCTGTATACCTAAAGGCTTTTGGGTATCACCCTTCTACCACTTGGGTGTCTCTGCCCTTCGAGCTCATGAATGTAGTTAGTCGAAAGGTGTGGGAGTCTCCAGACTCACTGGAACCTGTTCCTCGGAGGCCAAAGAAGTCTATTACTGCACTTTCGGGCAAGGAGTTTCTTACTAAGGGGGGGTCCCAGTAGATGGTATGGTGGTGATGGGAGCCACCAAGAAGGAACTTTGAGACATCCTCTTCCATCCACCGAACAAAGAGTCTTGTACGATGGACAGATATGGAAACCGCACCTTTTCTTCAGCGACTTTTGCTCTTAGATTGCTGAATTACCTGACTCATTTTACTAGGCTTCAGAGAGATCTCCTGAAAGAGCTAGGAGATACCCTCCAAGGTTCTGTAGCTGCAGGGGTTTCATACAAGGTTTCCTCTCAGCTCTGCACCTTAAATTCAGTGCTCAATGCTTCCACGAAGCTCATTTCTTATGCAGCAGATGGAACAGGTAGGGCAGCGGGTACAGAAATTTCCCTAAAGAGACATTCCTGAATGCACTTGCGAGATTTTGTGGAACCCTTTAAATCTTACTTTAATACCCCTTTCGATGGCTTGTCCTTGTTCGGGCTGAAGGTCAAAGACACACTAACCAGATGTGAACAAGAAGGAAAGACTTTCTCTGCTGTTGGAGTCCGTTTCTCCCTACCTACCAGACCTTACCCCGAAGGTCAGAAGAGGGGGTAAAATGTGGTTTCGAAAATCCCAGAGAGCTTTCCAGGGCACACGTGATGATTCTTCCCCCAGGGGCAGAGGGGGAAGTACCAATGGAAGATTCTAACCACATGGCAGAGGGGGTCCACAAAATCAGGGCAACAGGGAATCTTTCCTTGGTAAGCCTTTTCAGTGTTCCTGAAAGAAGGCCCGTCTGTCTTTCTCTGGAGGCAGTCTGGGGTTGCTTATCTTTGTACCCAAAGGCTGGATAGAAATTACAAAAGATAAATGGGTACAAACAATCATTTCCAGAGGCTACTCCATACCCTTTTCCTCTCCCACCCCAAACACAAAAACCATCCCAGATGTTCCACCAGTCAGAGGGATCAGGCAACTCTAGAAATACAAAAATTGCTAGACAAAGAGTCAGCCAAGCAGTCCCCATAGACCTAATTGGATCCGGAGCTTATTCAAGGTTCTTTTTAGTTGCAAAAAAAAAAAAAAAAACGGGACTGGAGACCCATCTTGGATCTCAGCAAATTAACAAGTCCATGAAAAAGTCCAAGTTCCGGATGGTGACACTGCAGTCGATACTTCCCTTCCTGGGACAAGAAGATTGGATGTGCTCTATAGACCTCCAGGATGCGTACTACCACATCAAAATGGACAGGCGATCCAGGAATCATTTGCACTTTTGGCTGGGAGCCAGTCACTACCAGTTTCGAGCCCTGCCCTTCGGTCTCACTACAGCCCCCAGAGTGTTCACCAAGTGCATGGCAGTAGTCACAGCTCACTTGAGGTACATAGGATTCAGAGTGTTTCTGTACCTGGACAACTGGCTCCTAACTGCCACCACCAGTCATCTACTACCAAAAACAAGAGACACCGCCATGCAGCTTTGCTCTCACTTAGGGATCACAGTAAATTACAAAAAGTCTGCCTTGTTGCCATCTCAGCATATTGTTTTTATAGGAGCAGATCTAGTCACAAAACAAATGTTGGCCAAGCTTCCTCCCGAAAGAGTTCAAGCCCTACGACGTCAAGTCAAAAATCTGCCCTCCAAGAAAAAAGTACAAGCAAGAACTGTCCTGAAAGCCTTGAGTACTATAGCAGCAGCAATAAGTTTCATACCATTAGCACGTCTGCACATGAGAATTTTGCAGTGGTTGCTGTTCACTCCATGGTCCATGCAGGAGCTACCCATGTCTCACCAAATTATAACAGAATCTTGCAAGAAAGACCTTCGTTGATTGCTTCATTCCACTCATGACTCTGGGTCGACCTTTTGTTCTTCCACAACCATTAGCCGCAGTGACCACTGATGCTTCCCTGATAGGGTGGGGGGGCATTATCTGGGAAGGACAGTCCAAGGTACTTGGCGGGATCATGAGGTCCACTTGCATATCAGTGTCCTAGAGATGAGAGCAGTGCTTCTAGCATTGCAAGCATTCCAAGACTCTCTTCTGCTAGGAACTATAGCAATACAGACAGACATATCTGTTGTGTGGTACGTAAACAAACTGGGAGGAACCAAGTCTTACCCCCTCTGTCGAGAAGCCCTAAGAGTATGGCAGTGGGCAATCTCTTCCCAAAGTTTTCTGACAGCAACGCACATCCCAGGCAAATCCAACGTGATAGCAGACAAACTCAGAAAAGCAATTCTGATGCCTTACGAGTGGTCCCTAAAACAGGAAGTAGTGGAAGAGATTTTCTGCAAGTGGGGCCAGCCTTGCTGCATTCCTTTTGCCACGTCCATGAATGCCAAGTCGCCCTGTACTGGCCTCATCAAATATATATAGGTTCATAGGTTAATACTAGGCTATCTTCCCTAGGGCATTTATAAGCCTAGCCAGAGTGTGTTTGGCTTTCACCACCCTTTATGGTTCCCCTTTCTTTGGCCTCATCTCCAGGAGGAGCTGTGGATTCTGGACCCATTTCCAGACCTTGTGACTCATCGTCAGGGATGCTCCACCCATCATTTCAAGCCCTCAAGTTGACAGCTTGGCTGATCCAGTTCCACACACAGCCATGTTCCCTGACATTTCACCTTCAGTGAAACATATTTTGATCTGGTCTCATAAGGCTTCAACCAGGAAATTATACACAAGCAAATAGAAGAGATTGTCCCTTTGGGCCTTTAATAATCACATTGACCCTTTCTCTGCTCCTATATCCTCTATATTAGAATTCTTGGCAAAACTTTTTAATGAAGGTGCAGCTGTGGTTGCTATTAGAGTTCAACTAGCAGCTATATCCAACTTCCATATAGGAGAATGGGGACTGGAAGGTAATGTCCCACAGACTTTGCAAAGCTTTTTTGAGGGGTACTATTTTACTCAGACCACCCATCAATGATCCTCCAGTGCCATGGGACCTAAACTTTGTCTTATCCCGTTTGATGTTTTCCCCCCCTTTGAACCTGCATCATCCTGTGATCTAAAGGTTTTAACATAGAAGACAAACTTTTTGGTAGCCATCACTTCTGCTAGAAGAGTATCAGAACTACAAGCATTGTCAATAAAGCCCCTACATGCTTTTCTACAAAGACAGAGTCTCTTTATGAACAAAACCCATCCTCCCTACCCAAAGTATGCTCAGAATCTAATTTGAATCAATTACTAGACTTACCATTTTTTCCCCCAACTTTGGCAACAGGGCAGAGTATGTGCTACATCACCTACATGTACATAGGCAGTTACACTTCTATTTACATAGAACAAAGGACTACAGAAAATCTGATCAGTTATTTATATCATTTTCGATAAGAAGGGTGCTCCTGTATCAAAAGTCGCACTTTCAAAATGGCTTTCAGATTGTATTACCTTTACTTACAAATCTCAGAGAACTCCCTGGAAAAGTAAAAGGTCATTCTACAAGGGCTATAGCAACTTCATCTGCCTTTCAAGTGAGACTACCAATTGATACCATTTGTGCTGCAGCTACATGGGTAAGGTTTTATCCCTTTATTAGTCATTACAAAGTGGATTTGGCCTCCAGAAACAGGGCCTCCTTTGGGTCCACTGTTATGAAGAACATTCTTCCTTGAGCCACCCAAGAAAGATGGTGCTAGGGACGCTGTCCCAACCAGTACAGAATGAAGGTGAGATAGAAAAACATCACATAAAGAAGTTATGTACTCACCATAACGTTCCATGTGTGTTGTCCATCTCGCTTTCATTCTTCTGTCCCCCACCCTCCTTCCCCCAGCCTTTTGCTCCTGGAGGATCGAGCAGTTACAATTGGTAAATAATGTTCTCTGACCTTTCTTCATTGATCTATTAGATATGAAAATAGTTCTTTGATAGTGGTTGTTATATCAGCAAACAAGATCTGTGTAGTTTTCCGTAAGCATGATGGGATAGGGTTACAGCCATGAGCTGGTGGAAGTCGTCGAGCTTTTATATAGGGCAAGTCAGAACCGATGATTGGTTCCGAACCCAATCAGTACAGAATGAAGGTGAGATGGACAGCACACATGGAATGTTATGGTGAGTACATAACTTCTTTTTTCATACATGTACACATCATGTCTCCTCATCCCTATCCGACAAAAGATTATACAGAGACCCAAGATGGGGGAATTTTAAATGGTGCACTTGTATACATAGAAAGTTGCTCGAATAACAAGTTTTGCATTTGTAAGCATTTTCTGAATGATACAAAGTACGGACTTGTATACATGTCATTATTTAGTGACTACAGTCTGTGACAGTTTGCCAGAAAACCACAAATCTTGTGAGGAACACACCAAAACTTGTGACAAGATCAGAGATAGTTGAGAGCATTTCACTTGCACACACACACACTGATTGCACAGATTTTATGATCAAATAAATGCATAAATAATGGCCCAATGTCCTATTTCATCTCATCATTGTCAGAACCATCCAGGGCAACCCATTGCAAAACCTTTTTGCCCTCTCCAATTTAGTTCAAGAATCTGTCTGCACTTAAAAAGTTGCAAGAATAACGAGGTTGATACTGCCTTTTCCAAAGGATATGATATCTGAACCTGAAATGTGTTTTATTATTTAGTGACTGCAGTCCTTAACAATTTGCCAGAATGAAAAAAAAAAAATCACAATTTTGAACCTTTTAGCTCCCCAAGTAAATTTACTATTGGCAGTTTAAAAGAATACAAAACTTGCATCATGTGCCAATAGCTGCTTCTGCAGCCAGCCAATGAAAGGAACAGAAAGCTGGCTAGTGGTTTGGTTTGCATTCAACCAAACGCCTCCCTTGTCATGCACCAGAATCTCAGTAAATGAACTATATGGGTCATTTATATTTATCTCTCCTAAGTGAAGAAACGTTACATTCCTTTTACTTAATAAAATAAAATATAGAAATGGCCTGAGGACCGGCAAGAAAAAGTTGGTAGACCTGCAGCAGTCCATAGACCACACTTTAGAGTAACAATGGCTTAGACCATGTTAGTGACTGGTAGAAAGACAGTAGTCTCAAGTTAAATGCGGAAAAATGTCACTTTTCAGAAGCCAGTAGAGTGCCTCTGATGCTTTTTTCTTGGCTATTGCAACTGTCCTCTTAGGCTTTTTGTTAGCCACCCAGTATTCCTTAGCCTTGTTTGACTTTTTTTTCCCTCATTTTTTTCTTCCACTCCTTTATTTTGATGACTTCCTGGAGTTCTGCATTCTGCCACCAGTTTTCCTTACGTACCTTGCTTCCATACCTAACCGCATATCTGCTCTATAATCCTTACACATGCTGTTTTGAGGCACTGCCATTCTTCAACTCCCCCTGTTTGCCCTCATTCCTGATGTTCTAGAGTCTTGAGTATTTCCTTGAATGCTTTCTGTCCAGTCATTTTCCACGTCTTCTGGCTATTCTGTGTTGAACTTGGGGCCTTCACTCTCCATTGCTTGCAGCTGGTTGTGACAACCAGTGGTTAATATCAGCATGGAAGATTTATGGAAAGCTTTGGCAGGCCAAAATGGTCAGTATGTATGGAATGGATGTTGTCCATAGCTTAATTGACCTTTTTGAAGAAGTTAACCAGATTTAAGAAAGGGAGTCTTCACTTTGACAAAGCTGAAATGACTAGAGTCTAGGGCCAAGAGATTACCTATGTCTAAGTTAAAGTTGCAGTTCATAACCTTGTATGGAATACTTTTGAAGCTAATAGATCTGTAGTTGCTTGGATCAGTGATGGGGTCACTCATATGCAGTGTGATCACTGAGGCAGTTTTCCAGGCATTAGGGACATAGTCTGTAGAGAGGCTGAAATTTAAAAGGTTAAGGAGAGATTTGAATGTACTTGATAAATCCAGGAAAGGATATTTTGGTGTTGTGCACCATTCTGAGACCATTTCAGACATTTTCAGGTTATAAAATAAATGACAATAAAACAAAGGCTATAGCAATAAACTATGGTTGTACATATAAATTTGCTCATAAATACCCATATTTATGGGAACATAAGTAGTATTTAGGTGAAGATATTAAATGCAAGCCTTTATTGTAAAACATGTAGTATACTGACTTGCAGAGTTCCCCTCATTAAGTCTCATGCTTAGCTGATTGTTTCTACTAAATCCTTCCTTACTGAGGTAGCCCCGCTCGGGCTCACTTCGCTTCCCACCCAGCCCCCATATCATTTCCTTTATACCTAACCAAAAATCTCCAGCCATCTTTCAACTCTTCCCCTTCCTTACTTAGTCTACATTCCACAAACTAGTCTTAACTTAAGGTCACTATATCTTATCACTACTTATACCTACCTCCATACTCCTCAGCTCACTACTGCCCACCCACCCCTTGCTTTGCTCTCAATCCTATCTCATTCATTCCATCAGGATATCATCTCTCAACTACTACACCTCTTTTCCTTTAAAATATGCCACTCCCAATCATTTCTGTCTTACTCATAACTCCTCTGCTCCTCCTACTCACCATTACATCTCCTCCCAACCTCTTGAGCCCTATCCATAATGTCCCCACCAACCCCCACATACACATCTTCTCTTATTCTCTGCAACCCATAGGCATAACTGCAGCTATTCTTCCAATGGATATACCACTACCTAAAATAAAAATTCCTCCCTCCAACCCAATTACACCAAAGAATAAGACTAAATTCCTCAACAACTTCCCTCTGAAAGTAAAACCTTACTATTTCCCAAATACCTTAGTCTTAGCAGGTGACATAAACCGTAATCCTGGTCCAACTACAAACTCCTCCACTTCACTAAATACCTCTCCCAACCCTAGCCAATCACCCTTATCAAATAAACAAGTCTCTTTCTACTCAATACTCTATGTATCCTTAACAAACCACTTTCATGCATGGGTATCTTATCATACCCCAGATGTTATCTCTGTCACTAAAACCTGGCTTAAACCCCAACATCAAAATATAGACATTCTCCCCCCTGGGTACAACATACTTCGCCAAGACCGCCTAAAGAAAAAAGGTGGCGGTATTGCTATAGTCTATTCAAATAACCTCACCCTCTCCCATCCTAAGCAGCCAGTTCCCTCTTTTGCACCTGCAGAAATATTGTTAGCAAATCTTAAACTCAATGACTATACTACTATTACAGTAGGAGCCATATATATTCTACCAGGGGACAACATTCCCCTGCTGGAAAATATACTCTCATATCTCTCCCAAAACATCCCTAATGAAACCATCCTTCTAGAGGACGTTAATATTAATTGGCTGAACCTCAACAATTCACAGTCGCCACATCATATTCATTTCTACGGATCTACACAACTAATCTCCCAAGCAACGCACACTAATAACTCACATTCTCCTAGCTGCCTGATAGACTGGATACTAGTCTCTAATCCCTACAAATACCATAATCCAGAAACACTACCAGACTCCCTGAGTGATTACTCACCTGTAAAGGTACTCTGGTATACCACCCATCTCTCTAAACCACATCGGATTATCATCTGCTGCAAAATCTCCAACTTTAGCCCAGATACTTTTTGTACCCTGCTGTCTAAATTGAACTGGAACTGCTTAACACAGCTTCCACTAGACGAAGCAGTAGAAACCTTCAACTCAGCTTTCCTTAGCATTCTAAATTCTCTAGCTCCACCCAGAAAAGTTTGTGTAAAAACAAATATTTCTCCCTATCTATCTAAAACCACCCATACCCTCATGAAAACTAGGGATAGAGCTTGGAAAATATGGGTACAAACCAAATGCTTAAATAACTTAGCAAAAGTACGAAGAACTAAGAACCCAAACAAAAAAACTCATCAACAAAGACAAAAAAGATTTCTATTATAATCCCCCAACTACATTTAAGTCTAATCCCAAAAACTTCTGGAATGCATTAAACCACATAATATACCCTGGACTCCTACATCACCTAATCCCTGTCCTGACAAGTCACCAGAAGAGACTGCCATTAAATATAATATAATATATCAATACATACTTTATAGAAAGAATTTCCAAACTATTTAACCCCAGCAACTCTGACAATAGCACTGCCAGCCCCCCTGAAACCCACTCAGCTATCAACTTATTAAACCCCTTCTCACTCAAACCGGTCTCCACTTACTATATCAAAGCTCTACTCTCTCAACTCAAACCATGCTCTGTATCTGCAGACATTAGCCTTTCATATTTTCTCCATATTGCTGCACACTCCCTTGCTATCCCTGTGTCTATCCTAATAAATCGCTCAGTCTCTGAATCAACAATTCCATCTATCTGGAAACAATTTTGCACTTCCTTTTAATAAAGGGGTAACTCCATAGAAATTGCTAACTTCAGACCAATTGCTATCCTCTCCCCTTTCTCTAAAGTCCTAGAAAAATGTGTACACAAGCAAGTTGAGCACTACCTCTTAAAGGAAAACTTGCACATTCCCACACAGCATGGCTTTCGCCCCAAGCATAGTAACCATCACAGCTCTACTATCCTTTCTAAATACTATTACCCAAGTCAAAGACAATCATAAACTCGTATCTTGCCTATTTCTTGACCTCTCAAAAACTTTTGACACACTGTCTCTCACTCTGCTACTTAACAAACTCATTAACCTTAACTTCTCCCCAGATACAGTTGCATGGTTATCTAGCTATCTCTCTGACTGACTGCAGTCAGTGAGATGGGACAGTGTACTATCTACCTCACTTTCTGTTAGAACAGGTGTCCCTCAAGGATCCATTCTTGGACCTCTACTATTTAATATTTTCACCAACACACTTTACTCCTCTTGTCCTCAGTCAAGTATAGTCCAATATGCAGATGACTCTACAGTCATCACTATCAACTACCCAGGCTTCCTTTAACTCAGTAGAAGCATGGCTCACAAATAACCAGCTCATTCTTAACCCTACAAAAACAAAATTGCCACTTTTTCCCCCTAAAACTAGTAACCACATCAAAACATCATTTTCCATAACGTCCCTTAACAATACTCCCATAAAAGTTGAATAAAGCACAAAACTACTTGGCATTGCCATTGATGATTAACTAAAATTTGATATACACATTTACAACTGTATCCAAAAAAAAACCCTCAGAAACTAGGACTCCTGTACGGGAACAAAAACTTCCTCCCAACAGAAGCTAGAATTACTCTTACTCATGCATACCTTCTACCATGTTTAACTTACTGTTCCAAATACTCAGTAATCTAAATACATCACTACTTACCAAACTTGAATGAACCTATCACAAGATAGCAAGATTTGCTGCTCAACAAACATATAAGTCTCACCACTGTCTCTCCCTAAAATACCTAAACTGGCTAGAACTACCTCACCTGCTTCAGTCTCAGCTGCAAATCATTCACTCCATTCTAAATCAGCCAGCCTTATGCCCTACTCTATCACCTCTCATCTCTAACTATTGCTTACCAGGCATCTCCGAAGCACAACCCAAGATCTGTTAAAGGTTCATAAACCCAATTCCAAGGCAGGCTGCAATCTATATAGCTATCATCCCTGTATTGCATGGAGCAAACTCTCACTAGAAATAAGGAACCTTACTCACCCCAAACAATATTAGCTACCAAAGGCTACTTTAAAAAACACTGGACCTGCCACTGTTCACAACCAACTCACTTTGAACTGTATAACAGTTACATACCACCTAACATAACAACCTACTCCCTTTACTTCCTAAGAAATTCTCCTAAAGTATTGTCTATACTCTGCTTAGTATTGATAGATTCCCTAACCTACTGAAACTAAAACATTTAACTTCCTATGTTTTACACTTTTTTATCTTTTTTTTTTATTTGTATTGTTTAATCTTGTCAACTACTTTACCAGAATGGTAACCTTTTTGAATATTTCTGAGTGCAATAACTGTTATTAAAATGCTTTCTATATTGAAGCTTTTCTCCCCGGGCCTCCACTGAAAAAGGAAATCCGCTCATTTAGACACTTCCGGTCAACAAATGTAAAATAAATAAGTAAAAAAAAGGAATTTTATTATGGCAACTAAGGATTTGTTGGAAGAGACCAAACAAAAGATAAGTCAGAAGCTCTTGGTAATGGATATGGAAAGTAAGAAGCAAGCAGTGAAAATGTCCTTAGTCTCCTTAATACTATTTAGAGGTCACGCATATTTTTACCAACCAGTGGAGAAGCTGTGGACCACAATTAATAATAAAGAATTGTAGGGATTGATTTGGGAGGGAGAGATGATGAGTTAAATGGTTAAGTTGTTTCTGTCCACAGTACAAGGTGGTTTGGGATTACCAGATTTGGAGAGAGTTTTTTTAGAGTTAATTCAGCTAAAGTCGTGTGTGTGTGTGTGTGTGTGTGTGTGTGTGTATGTATGTATATATATATATATATATATATATATATATATGTGTGTGTGTGTGTGTATGTATGTATATATATATATATATATATATATATATATATATATATATAAACAAGTAGAAGACTTCAAAGTGGAAAGAAATGTTGGCATTGGGGGAGTTTGTAAAATAGAGTAGGATTTTGGATGCAGGCCCTTAACAACAAGAGCAATCATACAGAATATTGTCGCTACAAAGTTATAGACGGTATTTTGAGAACTAAGACAACATGGGAATATTGAGAGGATATTTTACCAGTAGGGGTGACTGCAAGTAGGGGCTTAGAAAATAGGCAAGAGGGAGGTGGCATTTACTGGAGAAAATGAACAAAGGAATCTGGGTACTGGGAGCAAATAACTGGGGAGGAAAAAATCCTAGAGTGGGATGAGGACAAGCAGAAGTTTGGATGGTTGGGATTGATCGACTAGGTAAAGAGAAAGGGATGGGGAGTGTTAAATGAAAGACCAGCACTGGATGACTAAATAATTGAATCTAGAACAGAAACTGCAGTTAAAAAAAGAGTAATTAGTAGGGCATATAAAATAACGCATCTTAACTATAAGAAGATATCAGAATAGGTCAGAAAAGACTGGGAAATGAGACAGGAAAAGTATGTAAAGTAACAGTGGGATGATATTTGTATGGCTGCCAAGTATGCAACAGTGTCTAGAAGGTTTAGAATTTTTGCATGAAAGTGTTTGGATAGGTATTTTTATACCCCAAATAGACTTCAGACAATTTTCCACAGGCAGGCAGTAATTGTTGATGTGATATGAAGGAAGGGTACCTCAGAGTATGTTTTTAGGGGATACAGAAAGTAGGTAGATTATCCCTGGGAAAACAAGAAGTCTTATCAACCATCACCTTCTCTGCTGGCACAAAGCTGGATTCTCCCTAAAATGACACCGACTGTTCAACTAGCTATTAAAGCTAGTTGTTTTGTCTTTGAATTGTAGCATTGTTCTTGGAGATGGCAGAATGTCACTTCTGACTAGTGTCTTCCCTGCCTCAGACACATGCATAGCAAGCACCAACATATCTTTTGCCAGTGCCCCTTTGGGTGAAGTGCCTAAGGTTGCTTACCCCCTTCCCCCGTGAATTTGACTGGGTGGAAAAAGTATTTTATTGAAGTAAATAATTGAGAACATTTTTCTATACATGTTAAGAGATTGGTTTGTTTGTCGTTCGGCTTTTCCCGGTTAGGGGTCGCCACAGCAGACCTCCGGTCCGCTAATGATTGGCAGTAGAGTTTTACGTGCTGGCTTGCCAGGCTTAACGCACAACCTTCAATGAAGGAATGCCCATTCACGTATGTCGCCACACAGAAGACGCTGTAACTGAGAATCGAACGGGCAACGTCTAACTGTGAGATGACAACGCTACCGCAGCACCACCACCGCAGTATGTTAAGAGATTGGTATAGATGGATCTGAAGTAGTTGACTTCATTTGTCAGCAACCTTTGGGATTCGGATCCGACCTCGGATTCGAGCCGGCAATCTTTCACAGCTTAGATCCGAGCTCCTAGCTCCTCCCCTTCACCCATAATCCCCAGCCATCCCTGACTGACCTCAGATCTAGTTTGCCGCGCTTCTGTCAGCAGCTAGATTTTTGAGCTTCTGGTTTGTAGGGTCTTAGGAGTGTTCAGTGAGAGTTTTAAAACTTTTTTATTATCTTTAAGTGTGCGAGAGTATTTTTGTGGTCAGGCTTCCCTTTTTAACTGATACCTTTTAGTTAAACTTACCCTCCCTCCCTCCCTTTCGCTGGTGCGTAGCTTCTGTGTGTTGTGTGTTTGAGGCCTAACGAGTGGGTTTTTTCTTTAAGATGTCCCCAAAACTCATTTTTTCTAAGTGTACCGAGTGTGGCCATAAGCTCTCCCCAGCGGATGGCCACACTCTGTGTGTTCGGTGCCTTGGGGTTGAAAACCTTTCCTCTGGGTGTTCCATCTGCGCGGCGTTCAACCCCAGGGCACTGAAGGACCGGAGGTCGAAGCTGATCCTAGCAGGACTTTTGCCCCCGGATTCGGCTTCGGCCTCCAGTGCTTCTGTGGCCTCCTCTCCTGCTCCGGCGGCAGCCACTCCTGCCTCTCTCCCGGTCAGGACTCAAACTCCTGCTGCAGCTCCGGAGGAGAGGGAGGCCAGGAAAGAAAAAAGGAGGGAGAAGCACCACAAGCGGCGGGCTGAGGCCTCCGCTTAGGCTTCCCCGGCTAAGCGGTCTTCTCCCTCCAGGGCTTCCCTGTCTCCTTCTTCTCGGATCCGGTCTCCGTGCTTCTCACCGGGCCCCGAGGAGGAGGAGACCCGATCTCCGTCGAGGTCATCGAGGCGGCATTCCCGGCCAGCCTCGGTGGCCTCGTTGAGATCGACCCGTAGCCTTTCCGATGCAGATTTGGACCGGATGATGCGAAGATTTCTCCAGGCCCAACTGCAGATGGGAGTGCTCCTGCCCCCCCCCCCTCCGGGGGGGAGCTCGACACCTTTCTTTGCCCCAATAGCTCCTTCTCTGACCCGCTTCCCGGGTTCGGAGCTGAGCAGCCTTGGAGCTGGAGGTGAGTCAGCGCCGACAGTATCGGGTACTTCGGCGCCGACTCTTCCCTCGAGCCTGTCGGGTCCGTTTTTGTCGGATCCGGGCTCTCGGAGCTGTGGGCTGAGCGTCTGATCCAAGGGAATCAGTGTGTCTTCGGCTCCGTCTAGGTCGGAGCACACTGGTCCGTCAGATACGATGGCTTCGGCGCCAACCCCGATCCATCCATCGGATCCGAGCGAGGGTTTGCTCTCGGATCCCAGAGAGAGTGGCTCTCCCTCTGCTTTCGATGTGGTGGAGAGGGCACTGTCGAGTGCTTCTAGGCCCCCGGTCCTTGCTTTGGCTCTGCCCCACACTCCCTCTCTGTTGGGTCCGGCTTCCATCACCCGGCCCCAGGGACAGCCTGCTTCGATGTCCTAGGTCGTTCCCTTGGAACAGGACGTGGCTGGTGAGACGTCCTCGGACAGCCCCCCCGAGGACATTCCTCACAAGCAAAAGTGCAAGAGGAGGCACGTGGACTCCCCTGAGTCCTTGACTGATGACATGGATTTGGATGAAGGGGAAGGCTCCCCTAGGTCACCCCCCCCCCCCCGAGGATGTCTCCTTCGGAGACATCATGGAAATGCTCAGGATAAGAGGGGGGTGGTCTGCCCCCAAGGCTTCCTCGGACAAATCCATGTTCCTGGAGGCATTCGAAGCAGGCCAGTCTACCTCTTGGGCATCCCCTCCGCCCGACCCCTTAGTGAACCTTATTACCACTAGGGCGTGGAAGGAGCCGGGCACTGTGGAGCCAGTCCCCAAACGCCCGGATAAAATCCTTAGTCCGCCCTCCGAGAGGTCCCATTGGAGCAAGGGTCCCCCCGTAGATGCACTGTTGGTGGCGACGGCCACCAAGAGGGAATTAGCTCAGGAGAGCCCTTTGGTCCATCCACCGAGCATGGAGTCTCGTTTGATGGACCGTTTAGGGAAGCGGGCTTTTAGTTCAGCGACCTTCTCTGTGAGGTCTCTGAACTACATGGCACATGTTATTCGACTGCAGGGGGACCTTATCAAAGAGTACGCTGCGTCGCCCCCGGAGTCCATGTCGGTAGAGGACAAGCAGTTGTACTCCACTCGAATGGCCACTCTCAGGTCCGTATCTAACACCTCTATGCGGCTGTTGTCCCATGCCACAGAGGGAGCCGCTAGAGCCAGCAGAACAGGCCTCGTCATGCGGCGTCAGACCTGGCTCCAGCATTGCGATTTCGCGGAACCCTTCAAGGCATCATTTGCGAATGCCCCTTTCGATGGTTTTGCCCTGTTTGGCAAGACCGTTCGCGAGACTTTGGTCCAGAGCGAAAAGGATGGGAAGACGTTGTGTGCCGTCTGAGTCCGCTTCTCTGCTCCCCAGAGGTCCTTCTCCAAGAACCAAAAGGGACAGAAGAAGATGTGGTTCTGGAAGTCGCAACAATCCCAGTCCGCTCTGGACCCCCAGTCCTTCCGTGGCAGAGGAGGACAGGATGGACACCGCCCTAGAGGCAGAGGGGGCCCGAGGAATGGTGGGTCCAGAGAAGCTTTCTCTGACCGGCCCACCCAGCGACCCTGAGGGGTTGCCTGACTGCTCCTCTCTGGAGGCAGTCGGGGGACGCTTTTCGAGGCACCTGGCAGCTTGGGAGTCCATCACGACAGACCGCTGGGTACTTCGCGTCATATCCAGAGGATACCATATTCCCTTCTCTCACACCCCTCACCAACCCAAACGCCTCCCCGACGTCCCACCCGATCAGAGGGAGGCTGCAGCTGTGGAAATTCAGCAGCTCTTAGGAAAAAGAGCCATCCAACACGTCCCCCCAGACCAGTTCGGATCGGGTTACTACTTCAGGTTCTTTTTGGTGCCAAAAAAGATGGGGGACCTAAGGCCAATCCTCGATCTCTCCCTCCTGAACCTGTCAGTAACCAAAGAAAAGTTCTGGATGGTCACCCTTCAATCCATGCTCCCCCTGTTGCGGGAGAGCGACTGGATGTGCTCGATAGACCTCAAGGATGTGTATTACCACATTTTGATGGACAAGCAATCCAGGAGGTTTCTCCACTTCCAGCTAGGAGCCAGTCATTATCAATTCAGGGTCTTTCCCTTCGGTCTCACCTCAGCCCCCAGGGTGTTCACCAAGGTATTAGCAGTGATAGCGGCCCACCTGAGGCTTCAGGGAATGCAGGTGTTTCCATACCTAGACAACTGGCTCCTGACCGCCCCAACAAGGCATCTACTCTGCTCAGCCAGGAATTACTTTCTCCACCTTGCTCCCCGGTTGGGGATCACCGTCAACATGGACAAATCATTTCTCAACCCCACTCAGGTGATAGACTTTATCGGGGACAGATTAGACACCAACAACTTACTAGCCTTCTTAACCACTGATCGACTTCACACCCTGAGGGGCTACATGTGCGGGCCATTACTATCGTCGGCTCCCCCGACGGGATTGGTCCTGAGGGCACTGGGCTCCATGGCGGCCGCAATTGCCCTGCTCCCCATGGCTCGCCTGAACATGAGGGTTTTGCATTGGCCTATCCAAGTCCAATGGTCCTTCCGTCGATACCCTTTGTCACCCCATTCCACTCAGCAAGGCTTGCAGAAGGGCTCTCGCATGGTGGTTACAATCACCGGACCTCCAAGCGGGACGCCCTTTCTCCATGGCCCCTCCACTAGCCACTGTGACCACGGATGCCTCCCGCCTCGGGTGGGGGGGGGCATTATGCGGGCATGATGGTCCAAGGCACGTGGAATGATACAGAGACCCCATTGCATATAAATGTTCTAGAGATGAGGGCAGTGCTGTTGTCGTTGCAAGCACTTCAGAGCCTGCTTCCTACAGGAACAGTTGCAGTTCAGTCAGACAACATGTCGGTGGTCTGGTACATCAACAAACAGGGGGGAACCAGGTCCTACCCACTCTGTCGAGAAGCTATGAGAGTGTGGGAATGGGTGATCTCCACCAACCGCTTTCTTATTTCAACGCACATTCCGGGACTGTCCAACATCCTGGCGGACAAACTCAGTCGCACCATACTGTCTCCTTACGAGTGGTCTCTCAATCCCCAGGTAGCGAAGCGGATATTTGCCGTATGGGGACAACCCTGTTGTGATCTCTTCGCCTCTCCTTCAAACACGAAATGCAACAGCTACTTCGTTCTAATTCCCCCTGCCGGGGAATTCCCGAGAGATGCTCTGGTGCATGCTTGGCCTCCTGGTCTTCTCTATGCTTTTCCGCCTCTACCTCTGATGCTGAAACTTCTACAGAAAGCCAGTCGGTTGGGGAGCAAAATGATCCTCGTTGCCCCATTCTGGCCTCGTCAAGCTTGGTTCCCTTACCTCTGGTCTCATCTGGTGAATCCGCCTTGGATTCTAGATCCCCTTCTGGATCCGATTTCCCACCCCCTAGGCCTCCCAGCCCCGAACCTGGACAATCTCAAGCTTACGGCTTGGTTGCTCCAGTTCCACTCGTAGCTAGGACTCCTGGTATCTCCTCCCCAGTTAAAGCTATCCTAGTAGCAGCACACAAGCCCTCTACTAGGAAAGTCTATAGGAGTAAATGGAAACGTTTCACTATTTGGGCGGAGCGTCAGAACCTAGACCCTTTCACACCTCCGTTGCCCACCATCTTGGATTTCCTTTCAGGGCTTTTTCATCAGGGGGCTAGCTGTTCCACAGTCAAAGTTCAACTAGCAGCTATCTCTCATTACCACATGGGACATGAACTGGGTCCATTGATCACCTCGAAGTTATGCAAGACCTTTCTGAAGGGCACCTTCTTACTCGGACCTCCAATAAAGGAAGTAGTGCCTCCCTGGGATTTGACATTAGTACTCCAGGCCTCGACAGCTCCCCCCTTTGAACCTGCAGCTTCAGCTGATCTCAAACATTTGTCATGGAAAACAGCCTTTCTCGTCACTATTGCTTCAGCTAGGAGGGTTTCTGAACTTCAAGCCCTATGTGTAAAACCTCCTTATTTGACCTTCCACAAGGATAGGATTTACCTCAGGACCAATCCCTCATTCCTTCCTAAGATTGCTTCCGAGAAAAATATTAACCAATCTATTAATCTGCCAGTTTTCTTTCCTGAACAAAGGAGAATACAAACTACATTCTTTAGACGTGCATAGACAGCTGCATTTTTACATTCATAGAACGGCTGGTCATCGACAATCCGACCAGTTGTTCGTCTCCTTTGCCAAATTTAATTTAGGCAAATCTGTGTCGAAGGTCACCTTGTCGAGGTGGATTTCCCAATGCATTCTTTTGGCTTATGAGAGTTCTGGCAGGCCCGCACCTCAGGGAGTCTGTGCTCACTCTACTCGGTCCATGTCTACTTCTGCTGCTTTTCGGGCTAGAGTACCCCTGGATGATATTTGCTCAGCAGCCACTTGGGCTTCACCTCATACCTTCATCAACCATTATAAATTGGATATTATCTCTAGAGGGAGAGCATCCTTTGGCTCTGCAGTGCTCCGGAACATCCTTCCATGAAGGACGCCCAAGGTACAGGTAGTTGAGGACTCTGTCCCAAAGGTTGCTGACAAATGAAGTCAACTACTTCAGATTAAGAAGTTATGTACTCACCATAACGTTCCATCTGAGTAGGTGGACTTCTTTTGTCTGCAACCATCCCACTTTCCTTCCCCCTGACCTTCGGATGTTTTTTGGCCAGAAGTCTTTACTCTGCCCTTTTAAGGAAGGTAGTTAGTTTCCTTTTTCAGCCTTTTTGGTTATGGGCAAACTTGATCTGAGGTCAGTCAGGGATGGCAGGGGATTATGGGTGAAGGGGAGGTGCTAGGAGCTCGGATCTAAGCTGTGAAAGATTGCCGGCTCTGATCAAAATCCCAAAGGTTGCAGACAAATGAAGTCCACCTACTCAGAACGTTATGGTGAGTACATAACTTCTTATTAAATTGAGGTACGGATTATTTTTTAATAAAACAGAAGCAAGTATAAATGTGTTCACTACTGGAGGACAAATGTCTTCCTCAATTTTGGTCTAAAGTTAACTAATATTCTGTTTTTCAGAATTTTAATTATCAAGGGTTATATGTGGAAGTTAAGTATACAGTGAAAGGGAAAACATTGCAAGCTCTTTATTTACCCTTTTTAAACATGTTTAATGAATGATCACTTGTGACATAGTCAGACTTTCATTTGTATAAAAGAAAACAAACTATATTAATGTGATCACAGTTACAAACCTACATCACATATATTCTTTTGTACAGTATAATCAATCCAACAGCACATAAACTGGTCAATCCGACTTTATTAACATCAAAATCTAGGACTTCTAGTTGTCTAATAATAGTGTCTATACCTATTCCATTTGGTATCAACTCTGAAGGAATTTCATCATATCATTGATCAGGCTACCTCATATCTAAAGTTTACTCTGAATTGGTCTTCTGTAGAAATTCATTTTTTGAATGTCTAAATTTTTAGGGATCGAAATCACAAGCTTAGCACTAAACATTTTAGAAAAGAATGCTATGTCAACAGCATGCTTAGTCGAGAAAGCATGCATCCTAATTTATATTTAAAAATGTCGTACAAAATCAGATGTATAGACTATCAAGACTCAATGTAGAGGATGAAGAGTTCATAAGACAAGTGGGGAATGCAGAAGAAGAGTTTATACAGAGAGGGTATGAAACTGATTTTGTACAAATATAAGTCAGGTGGCTAAACTTAGAGAGGGTAGGGCTAAACCTTTCTTTTCAGAAAATACCTACCCCACAACTAGTGAACAAAGCATCAAAAGACATGATCCCCATAAATTAAGGATGCACTTAAGCTATTCCGGGAACATCCGAGCGTACACAGGTATATTCAATAGGTACTGGGATATTTTAATGATGGATGAACAAGTTAGTAGACACTTGGATACTAGACCACAGTAAACTTTTAAAAACAGGAAATCCTTAAAGAGAAGGTTATGTACCACTTGAGATGTGAATAAAGTACAATTCATGGAAGGGACGAAGGCTTAGAAATTGTCAATATTGTAAATATATTCTAGAAGAGACCAAATTTGTGCACCCAGATACAGGTGAGATATTTTATTTTAGGACATCTGCAACATGTGATAGCTCACATTTAGTTTATTTAGCTATCTGTCAAGTATGTCATCAATTTTATGTAGGGAAAACGGATAGGCAACTTAAACTCAGGATTAGAGAGCACTTATATCATATTAAGAAACAAAGTGCACATAATGCTCTGGCTAAACATGTCAAAGCGACAGATATACATCACAATTTTAAGTTTTAAATAGGTAGATGTTTTGAAAATAGGAGGGAAGGTGATATTAGAACAAGAACTGAAACACTCAAAGCGGAGTGGATCATCAGACTTGGGGCAGATGTTGGACATGGACTCAATGACCATGTCCCCATCAGACCATTACTTAAGACATGACCCCTACGTAAATGATTTTAAAGTATGTTTTTTAGTCGATGTGTATAATGTGTATGAAATGTTATGTTTATGTGAAAAACTCTCTACATATATTTCTATATGAATTTTTATCTTATGTGTATATTTATATCACATTCATGAAGCTTTGTATATGTATTTTGTAGGTGTTTTTATGAAATTAGGTCACTTTAATATTAATTACTATTAGTCATTTGATCTTAATTTACTGCTATATAATAGGTATTTTTGTAACTACACTCTATTCACCTGAAGAAGCTAACTGTGAAAGCGCTTGTGTGTGTGTCGTCTGACTAGAATTAAAACTGCTTTTTAGAAATTGGAAGCCTGTTCTCTACTAGATTTTTTGCTATACTAGATTTCTTGGACTTATTTTATACAGTGGAGATCACTGGTATTTGTTGGTTTGTGTTTAGTTGCTGAAACCATATTAATGTGTTCACAGTTACAAACATACATCACATATATTCTTTTGTACAGTATAATCAATCAAAACAGTACATAAACTGGTCAATTCCTGCCTTCCTTTAAACCTGATTTCTCCACCAAAACATTTTTCTGTATGTATTGATGTTAAGTTGTCCCATCTCGCCTTCATTCTTGCTGTTTGGGTTCGGAGCCAATCCTCGGCTCTGTCTCGGCCTACTTCTATAGCTTGAGAGCTATTTACTGGCTCAAGGCTAACCCTTATCCCACAGTGCCCAGCGTCAGCTACCCAGATCTCATTTGCCGCTTCATCTGCAAGGTTGCTTATTTATTTATTATTTTATTTGCAGTTGGTTTACCAGGATAGTCCATTGGGCCAAAAAGAACCCATTTTCAATGGAGTCCTGGGGAGAAAAGCTCCAAAACAAAGATTACAAAAAGATTACATTAGTTTACAATTTCAATCATTTGTAGATTAGAGACAAATCTTTAAACAATGGTAACAAAAAGATTACAGCAGTTTAAAATTTCAGTCATTTGTGGGTTACAGAAAAAAACAAAACAAAGGTTAAGCAGTTACAGTGATAATTTATGGGTTTTATTTTGTAGGAAAACTAAGATATGAGCAGATGAAATAAAGATTCTTAGGTTAAGTTTTGTATAAGAGCAAGCATTGCTGTTGTATAAATATATAGTTTCTTGAGTGGAATTGTAGGATTTGTCAAATAAGATGTTGTTACAGTTGGCTTAATTTGGTGTCTAGTAATATATGATGTAGTTGTTTGTAGGAGGTGGGGAATAGGCTATGAGGGGTGGGAGCAGGAGCATTCCCATGAGGATGTTAAATGTGAGTGCAGTGATTTTTTAAAGGCAAGGAGGTTGGTGGTGATACAGATAGAGGGAGGAAGTGAGTTCCATATGCGTGCCAGGGCATAGGATAGGAGGTTTTGTCCTGGAGAGTGAAGGGGTTTGTACAGCTGTATTAGGTTTTGGTTATTAGATCTTAGGAGTCTTTGTGGCATGTGCATTTTAAAGGTAGAGTTGAGAGAGGGACAGAGGGAGGGTTGAAAAATTAGTTTGTGAGCAAAAGTGAGCTGAGTATATGAGAGATAGTGAGGAAGCTCTAGCCAATTGAGTTTGTGCAGAGATGCACAGTGCTGGGTAGATTTGTGGCTGGTGGCAAATTTGGCAATTTTATTATAACAGGAGGACAGTTCAGTTTTGAGAGATGATTGTAGGTTTGTTAGGAGAGGGGCACCATACAGGAGAGAGGGGATGAGAAATGTAGTAGCGAGAGTGATCTTTGTAGATGTAGTGAGGAATTGATTGTTACGGTACAGCATGCCGAGTTTTTGGTGGGTTTTTTTTATGTTTAGTAGTAGGTGGCTTTTGAATTTAAGCTAGTCATCAATCTGGACTCCTAGTAGTTTGGTTTCAGATACTAGTACGAGAGGTGTATTATTCTGGCTAGTGATGGAGAATAGTCTACTATCAAAGGTTGTGGTTTTTGAGGGGGTAAATACCATAAGTTTGGTTTTTGATGCACTGAGTGCTAGATGATTGTCCTTCATCCACTGTTCTGTGGTAGAGAAGGCGTCTTGAGTTAGTTTTAAAAGAGTGGGGATGGATCTGGCTGCACAGATAATTGTAGAATCATCTGCATATTGAATAAGTTTAGCATGGGGAATAGAGTGGAAGAAATCGTTTATGAATATATTGAAAAGGAGAGGGCCCAAGATGGAACCTTGGGGGACACCAGTGGGTGTGTTAAGGAAAGAGGAGATGGCTTTTTTTCCATTTGACAGCTTGTTGTCTGTTAGAGAGATAGCTGGTGAACCAATTGAGAGAGGAAGGGGATAGGTTTAGGTTAGATAGTTTAGTAAGGAGAAGGTTGTGAGAGATGGTATCAAAGGCCTTAGAGAGGTCAAGAAAGAGGGTAGATACAGTGGAGCCAGAATCTCTGTCTTTATTTACAGTTTCCAGGAAGGAAAGGAGGGCAGTCATGGTGCTGTGACCTGGTCTGAATCCGTGTTGTGTGGAAGTTAGTAAGTTATTGTCTAAGAGATAGGGAAGGAGTTGAAGATGGATACATTTCTCTAGAAGTTTTGATATAGGAGAGAGGATGGCGATGGGACGAAAGTTAGTAATATTCTTATTATTACCTCCTTTGTGCAGGGGAATGATGAAAGCCCTTTTCCAGAGTTGGGGCACAAGACCTTCTTGGATAGAGCGATTGATTAGGATGCTGATGGGGAAGGCAATGGCTTCGGCAGCTATGCTGAGGAAGGATGATGGAATGTTATCGGGGGCATTGGAGCATGGTTTTAGCTTTTGAAGGAGTTTTCTTATGGTAGAAGTAGGAATAGGTTTTAGGGAGAATGATGGGAGTTGGGAGGCTGGAGATGAAGGGGGTGACGATAGGGAAGATGCAGAAGTAGGGGTTGAGGTGTTATTGGAGAAGGATAAGGTTAGTTTGGAAATAGAGTCTATAAAAATGAGTTGAATTGGGTAGCCAGATCTATATCTTGTGCATTTGGGTCTGGGCTTGGGTTTTCTGCTGACCCAGGTTTTAGGAGGGTAGTGATGCCTTTCCAGAATTTTTGTGGATTGGTTTTGTGGTTGTTTTCGTTACTGGCTCAGGCTTAGTATAGTTTTTTTTCTATGATTATAATTGTTGTTTATTCCTAAAAATTTGTCAAGTTTTTGTCTAGATAAAATACTTTATCCCTTATCGCCTTTCTTGTGTGTTGTAGCTTTGTTGGCTGTTGTTCCATATCTCACAGGCCTTCTGTTTCCCCTGAACTCGTTTAAATTAGAGAGACCCCACCCCCCTTAGGACAGCCATTTAAATTAGAAGCTCTCCTTTCTGTTCCTTAACTGTAAAAAAAAAAAAAAAAAAAAAAAAAAAAAAACTGTGGTTTTTTTTTTTTTTGTTTTTTTTTTTTAGTATAGTAGTGTAACATGTCTAAAGAGGCCAAAGTTTCTGGCTTCAAAAAGTGTGACTCATGCTGTCAGAAAATGTCTCTGACAGATGGGCACACTAGCTGTGTTTATTGTCCTGGGGCTGTGCACCTGCAGGACTCCTGCTCTATCTGTCATGCATTTAGTCCAAGGGTCCTGCAGGAGCGCAAAAACAAATTAATACCTCACTAAAAGAATCACAGGCCTAAAGCAGATGCCCTACGCTGACCGCCTTAAAAAACACCAGCTATACTCTGTCGCATATCGTCTACTCAGAGACGATCTCTGCTTAACATACAAGGCCATGTCAAACCCAGAGCTGTTGGACATGCTACACTTAAAGAAATCCCAATCCCTCAGAGCTACACGCTCCAGGGATCTAAACCTTGTCATCACAATAAACAAAACATGCTGGAGGGATAGGTTCCTGACCCAGAGACTCCCCAGACTCTGGAATAAATTGCCCATACATGTCAAGCAGAGTGCCTCTTTGGACCTCTTCAAGAGGAACCTTGACGATTGGATGGGAGAAATGAAATTCACCCCAGGGATCACGTCAGTCGCCCTGCTAGACATGGGTCCAGGAAAGTAAATAATGTGGGAAGAAATAGCCAGGGAATTGTTATGGCTAGGCTTGTATAGGCCCTAGGGCTGATAGCCTAGTACCAACCTATGAACCTATAATCCTTCGAGGATTATTGAAACCACAGGATTCTCCGGCTAAAGGTTCTCAGCCAGTGAAATCCTCTGTCTGTCAAGTCGTCGGCTCCATCCTCTGAACCGACTCCTGGGCTTGAAGAACCAAGTTTGTTGCCGACTAGCATTGACAAACCATCTCCTCCCTCGGCTCCAACTGCTACCTTAGAGCGGTCTCGGAGCCACAAGCGAGCAAGGTCTTCTTCATTGGAGCCGATCCGCTCGGTGCCACAGTCACCCTTATTAGGAAGTAAACGCAGTCATCGCTCTTCATCCCACTCCTCTCGATCCTCCAGGTTATCAGATCAGGATGTGGAGAGAGTAGTCAGCAGGTTGCTTAAATCACAGGCCCTTGCGAAATTACTTTCCAGCCCACCTCAGCAGGTTGCGGCTCCATCCACCTCCATCTCTATTCCTCCTCCGACTACACTTTGTTTGGAGCCGGAGACCTTGAACGCGCTGATAGTAGAACCGACTGCACCAATCACCTCCTCTTCAGTTCCAACGTCGGCTCCAATCACCTCGATTGTTCCGTCCATCGAGGGATCTGGGTGCTGAAGCGCTCTCGTCGGCTCCGAGGGGGGAAGTGACATCTGTCCCTTGTCCGACCCTGCTCACCCTCTCGGAGCTTCAGCACAGGTGTGCTCGGCTCCCACATCGGCCTCGGAGGCATCGCCCTCGATGCGGAGAAGGACTCTCATCTCTTCGGAGCCAGAGCTTTCTTTGCCTTGGGATCGTGACACCTTCGAGGTCATGCGGAGTGTGCTTTCCCCTGAAGCAGCCCTACTATCAGCCCCATCGGCTCCTTCTCTTGTGGTGCCTGTGCCAACCTCTGCTCCTCCTCTGGCCCAGAAGTGTAGGGAATCTATGCCCCAGGACACCCCATTGGGTGACCCCTCTTCTTCCGAGGCCTCCCCTGATCACTCAGAGGAGCCCCCTCGGAAGAAGTGCAAGAGGAAGCACCTAGACTCCCCTGAGTCTGTCACCTCAGATACAGACCTGGATGAATCGGAAGGGTCCCCCTTTGAAGATGTTTCCTTTTCGGACATCCTTGAAATGCTTAGTCAGAGGGGTGGCTGGTCTTCCCTAGCCCCTACCGAGGATGAATCTGTATACCTGGAGGCATTCGGTTCCCGACCCTCCACCTCCTGGGTATCTCCATCTTTTGATCTACTTATGTCTGTAGTGGCTCACAAGGCTTGGCCAGCTCCGGGTTCTGTGGAACCTACTCCGAGGAGACCAAATAAGTTCATAACAGCCCCCCAGGACAAACAATTTCTCTCTAAAGGTGTGCCAGTTGATGCCATGGTGGTAGCGACAGCCACCAAGAAAGAGTTAGCAGAAACTTCTTCGTCTGTCCATCCACCAAACAGAGTGTAGGACGATGGACAGATATGGGAAGCGAATGTTTCCTCAGCGGCCTTCTCAATGAGGTCCCTGAATTATCACTCTCGTTTTACACTACTTCAAAGGGATCTCCTAAAAGTGCTTGGAGGTACCCTACAAGATCCTACAGCTGAGGGAGCATCAGCCAAAATAGCTTCCCAGCTTGCGACTCTTAATTCTGTAGTCATCTCCTCCATGAGGCTGATTTCCTATGCAGCCGATGGAGTGAGCAGAGCTGCAGGTACAGGAGTGGCTCTCAGGAGACATGCTTGGCTGCAGCTGTGTCAATTTGCGGAACCCTTTCTGGCATCCTTCACAAATACTCCCTTTGATGGCTCCTCGCTTTTTGGGCCTCAGGTGAAAGACACGCTTACCAGGTGCGAGCAGGAAGGCAAGACTCTCTCTGCCATGGGAGTCTGTTTTTCCACTCCTAACAGACCTTATCCCAAAGGTCAGATGGGTGGAAAGATGTGGTTTCGGAAGTCCCAGGGACCCTTGCCTGACAGACATGGTGATTTTTTCCCCCGGGCCAGGGGGGGAAACAACAACAATGGCAGATGCCGCCCTCGTGGCAGAGGGGGACCGCAAAATCAGGGTGACAGAGAAACTTTCTCTGCCAAACTCTTTCAGCATTCCTGACGGGTTGCCCGACTGCTCACCTCTGGAGGCAGTCGGGGGAAGACTTTCCCTGTACCCAAAAGCCTGGCAAAATATAACAAGAGACAAATGGGTACTATCTATCATATCCGGAGGTTACAAAATCCCCTTTCATCAACCCCCCTCTAAAGTCAAAAAAGTCCATCCCAGATGTCCCACCCAATCTAAGGGATCAAACAGTTATTCAAGTTTCAAAACTGCTAAAAAAAGAGCCATTCAGGAAGTCCCCGCAGACCAACTAGGATCTGGAACTTAAGATTCTTTTTAGTACCAAAAAAAGACAGGGGACTAGAGACCAATACTGGATCTCAGCAGATTGAACAAATCTGTACAAAAAGAAAACTTCTGGATGCTAGCACTGTAGTCCATTCTCCCCTTTCTGGGTCAGGACAACTGGACGTGCTCCATAGATTTTCAGGATGCGTACTACCATATCAAAATGGACAGACGCTCCAGGAGATTTTTTAGCTTCTGGGTAGGGGCCAGTCATTATCAGTTCAGAGCTTTGCCCTTTGGTCTCACCACAACCCATGGTGTTCACCAAATGTATGGCAGTAGTCACGGCTCACCCGAGACGTCAAGGATTCCAGGCATTTCCCTATCTAGACAACTGGCTCCTAACTGCTACCACCAGGCATAAACTCTTAAGAGGCATGGGATTATACAATATCAACCTGCACCCAGCTAGGCATTACAGTAAATTTTGAAAAATCTGCCTTGTTGCCCTGTCAATCTGTTACATGTATAGGAGCAGAATTAAACACAAAACAGATGTTTGCAAGATTACCTGAGGAAAGAGTTTTCTCTATTCGCCAACAAGTGTCATTTCTAATGCAGAGCAGAAAGGTCCAAGTCAGACATGTCCTGCAAGTTCTAGGCTCCATGGCAGCTGCCATTCTTCTTGTACCATTAGCGTGTTACCACATGGAGAGTCCTTCAGTGGCTTCTCTTCACGCAGTGGTCCTTCCAGGAACTACCCATGTCTCACATGATCCTGATTACAGAAACATGCAAAAGACACCTCTCTTGGTGGATGGTCTCCCCACTGGTGACTCAGGGCAGACCTTTCATTCAACCCCCTCTGGTAGCTACAGTGACCACGGATGCCTCCCTGATAGGGTGGGGGGGGGGGGGGGCATTATCTAGGCAGGACAGTCCAAGGCATGTGGCAACCTCACGAGTACCATCTGCATATCACTATCCTAGAGATGAGAGCAGTGCTCCTAGTGTTGCAAGCTCTTCAAGACTCTCTTCCTTCCGGGACTATTGCGATCCAGACAGACAACATGGCAGTTGTGTGGTACATCAACAAGCAGGACAGGACTAGGTCCTACCCCTTTGTGTCGAGAAGCCCTCAGGCTATGGCAGTGGGTGATTTCCTCCCAATGTTTTCTGACAGCAATGCACATCCCTGGGAAATCCAATGTAATAGCGGACAGGCTCAGCAGGGCTATCCTCGTGCCTCATGAGTGCTCTCTGAATCAGGAAGCTGCGGACCTTATCTTCCGCAAATAGGGCCAGCCTTGCTGCGATCTATTTGCCACCCCCCTCAACAACAAATGCAGCAGCTACTTCTCCCTGCTTCCTCCTCCAAGTCAAACTCCCAGGGACGCTGTAGTCCACGATTGGCCTCAGGGACTCCTTTATGCAGTTCCCCCTTTCCCCCTAATTCCAAGACTCGTACAGAAAGCAAAATTGTTGGGTTGCAAAATCTCATTTCCCCCTATTGGCCTCGACAGATATGGTTTCCGTTCCTGCACCTTCACCTTCTAGACCAGCCTTGGGTTCTGGACCCTGTGCCAGATCAGTTGATTCATCAGTCAGGCGGGTTACACCAATCCCTTCAGACTCTCAAGCTCACAGCTTGGTTTCTCCACTTCCTATCTTAGCCAGGCTTCCAAGTATCTTCCCAGCAGTTTGCAATATTATTGTATCCTCCCATAAGTCAACTACGAGAAAGACTTATGCTAGCAAATGGAAAAGATTTTCTTACTGGGCAGAATCTAGAAACTTAGACCCCTTTTCAGCCCCAGTCCATCAAATTCTAGAATTTCTAGCAGAGCTTTTTCAGTCTGGTGTGGCTGCTGCTACCATCCAGGTACAACTGGCAGCCATATCTAATTTTCATATTGGAATTCTTAATTCTAGCATAACGTCTCATAAGCTCTGCAAAGCCTTCATGAGAGGAACATCTCTTCTTAGACCCCCAGTGAGGGATCCACCTCCTCCTTGGGATCTCAATTTAGTTTTGACTTCTTTGATTCTGCCTCCATTTGAACCAGCAGCTTCATGTCCCTTAAAGTTTCTTTCTTGGAAAACACTTTTTCTGGTTGCTATTACCTCAGCTAGATGTGTTTCAGAACTCCAAGCACTCTGTGTTCGTCCTCCATATATGGTGTTTCACAAAGATAGAATTTCTCTGAGAACCAACCCATCCTTCATACCAAAAGTCTGTTCAGAAAACAATTTAAATCAATCCATCGATCTCCCTGTCTTCTTTCCCACTTACAGCAACAAGGCAGAATACGGTCTTCACCAACTGGATGTGCACAGACAATTACGTTCTTACCTCCATAGGACCAAAGAGCTAAGAAAGTCAGACCAATTAGTTCTCTCCTATGCTCACAATAAGCAAGGCCTTCCAGTTTCTGAGGTGACCTTATCCAAATGGTTATCTGACCTATGAACTTATGACACCATTGCCTTTATTTATCAGTTAAGGCATAAACATCTACCAGCAAAACCGAAAGGTCATACTACTAGAGCTTTAGCCACTTCTGTAGCCGTTCATCCCAAATTGCTCATAGACTCAATTTGTGCAGCTGCCACTTGGGCAAACCCTCATACCTTTATCTCTCATTACAAAGTGGATGTGGTCTCCCGGAGCAGGGCTTCCTTTGGTTCCACTGTTCTGAAGAGTCTGCTCCAATGAGTCATCCGGGGTCTTTAGGTGCTAGGGATGCTGTCCCAAACAGCAAGAATGAAGGCGAGATGGGACAACTTAACATAAAGAAGTTATGTACCGACCATAACGTTCCATGTTAGTTGTTCTTCATCTCGCCTTCCTTCTTGTGTCCCCCCTCCTTCCCCCTTCCTGGAGAATTGAGAGGATTTCACTATGGTTTCACTGGCTGATTTCCTTTTTCTTGGTTCACATGCCAGGTAATTTTATGACAGATTACTCTGATCTGTTATTTTGGTAAATCAGTTTTAGGTTACTGGTTACTTTATATGTCTAGTGTGTGCTGTCACAAACGAGATCTGGGTAGCTGACGCTGGGCATTGTGGGATAAGGGTTAGCCTCGAGCCAGTAAATAGCTCTCGAGCTATAGAAGTAGGCCGAGTCAGAGCTGAGGATCGGCTCCGATCCCAAACAGCAAGAAGGAAGGCGAGATGAAGGACAACTAACATGGAACGTTATGGTAGGTACATAACTTCTTTTTCACACAATTTCAATTTTTACTATGTAATTTATTCCTACTCTTTTCTAAAGATAAACTTTCAAGTTCTGTTCTCTGTTGCAGTATTCACTACTTCAGATACAGTTGGTTTAGACTTTGATTTCCATTTTCTAGTAATTGCTTTTTTGGCAGCCACCAGAATTGAACTTAAGAAGACCTTACTATGTCTAGGCAATTTAGATCCTGTACTGCGTAAAAAAAATTCATTTCCTTAGCTACATAGATTTGTTTGCTTAGTGTTTCTGACACAATACTCTGTCAGAGTCTGCCAACTTAATACACTCCCAAAACATATGTTCCCAGTTACCTCTTTCTTCCCCATCACAACTCCAACATTTGCCATCTACCCAAGGGAAAATTCTTTGGAGTCTGCTTGGAGTATAAAATACCTATGCACACACTTCCAAAAATCCTAAATCTTCTAGACTTTGTTGCATATTTGAGAGCCATACATATGTATTCCCATTGTTTCTTTGTGAATTACTTATCCTGTCTCTCTTTCTAATTGTTTTTCTACCCTCCTCTTATTGATTCCTGTAGTTATCATGCAATATTTTATATGCAGTATTAATTTTTATGCCTTTTTAACAGCAGCTTATATTGAGTTAAAACTCTCAGTGCATGTCTTTCATTTAGGATTTCCTTATCCCCTTTTCTTTGCTTATACTCTGTCAGTCACCTGTAGGGAAGGCAGTCTCTAGACTACAGTCCAAATGTGTTCTTGGCCTCTTCTCATTTTATCTTGCTCTGTCTAATTATTTGTTCCCAATATCTTGGTTTCTTGGCCAGTTTCCTGTGGTAAATTCCACCCCCTCTTGCCTATTCTCTGTACCCCTAATTGCAGTCATCCCTATCAGCAGAATATTGTGTATGCTTGTTGTTATTCCCCCAAGGATCTGCATCCCAAATCTTATTCTCTACTTATGTTGTGAGTTTTCTCCCTCAGTTATCATTTCTTTCCACTTTGAATTGTGGCTTTCTACTTGTTATGTATAAGAGCCTTAACTGTATAGGTCTAACTCTTTCTTTATTCATCTTAAGAACAAATGGAGGATAAAGAGCTAACCATTTTTTCCATTAGGTTAGGAAAAAGGCCTTTGACTGCGTCAGTTATACTGCTACTGTATTTTCATCTCCTGATTGTATAGCCAAGGTGTCTGTGAACCATTTATTTTGGCGACTGATAATTGCTTCTTAATTTGCTCATTACTAAATAATGGAGGGATCTTCAAGTCAAGCCTGTTATATGAAATTTGAGACCAAGATATTTCTGTATGTAAAATGCATCTTAGCTGAGCAATGTCTTTCAGCTAAAAGAAACTGGAGAACCATCCAATTCATCCTTTATCTCTCCAAGGCACTATACAGCATTGGGACCTCATTCTCATCCTAAATCTAGTGGAGAACCTTTGACTTGTAGTGCCTTCTGTCTTTTACCAGGTCTCATCGTTTCATTGCTGGTATGGAAAGATCTGCATCACAAAAGTGCTTCTAAAGTTACTTATTCCTTGTTGGAAGCCATTAGGTTTCTTCCATTGGTATTTGTGCAGTTCAACAGGAGTGTGTCCCTTTCCCTTCAGAAGTTTGGGCCAGCTGTGCCTAGAGCTGTCCCTTCTCCTGCTTTTGATTGCAAGAAGTTGTCAGTGGCCATATTGAGGGCTCAGGGTGGGTGTTTTGGTGACCTTTCCCTTGCATTATTTGTTGGTTTTAGGGACTTGCTTTTGATCTGTTCACCCCAGTCTAGACTTGCCTCAGTTTGTTCAACTAATCCTGACTCCTAGGTTGCTAGCTTAATCCCTCATTGCATTGATCTTGATGTTTAGGTCATTCTTGATACTATATACTTTAGTATTTGTTTCTGTGCCACATGGTTTGGCATTGTTGCTTCTGATTCTGAAGTTACTGACACCACTGGTGCTGTTGGTGGTGATATCAGATTCTGATACTGGTGACATCCTTTAGACATTACTGCTAATGTAACCAATTCTGAGATACCTGTTGAGCCAGGATGTGTTGTTGCTATGGTTTCCTTCAGTTCCATACCTTCCACTGCAAGTGCTGGCACCCTTGGCTGCAGAACAGTGTACCTCTGTGCCTTCTGCATTCCAGCCAGTTGTTGTTCAGCAGGGCATAGAGACCCCATTCCCATTGGAACTTCCCAACTAAACATCCTCCAAGAGTATGTCTTCAGCCTCTTCTGCCTCCACTCCTCTAAAGAGACCCGGGAAAGCCTCTTATAAATCTAAACACCTACCCTTCCCATTAGAGTCCCCAGTGAAGGGTGCCAGTGACTAGGAAGGTATTAACTCCCCAGCACTCCCTCCAAATGACCTCCGCTTTGGGGAGTGTTTAGAAAGAATACATCTATAGAGGGATGGCCCACTGATCCCATACTCTTCATCACAGAGGAGAGTACAGAAGGCTTGTAGATTCACCTAGTAATTTTCCTGGATGGTACCTCCTTTAGTGGCCATTTTAAAAGATTGCACCAAGACTCCATGTCTGACATTCCTAGGAAAGCTGACTGTATTTTCTTGCCTCTTGTGGAGTGGACCTTTTGTGTTGAACCATACTAGCCTGGCACTCTTGTCTCTGTGGTAACCTTTAAGAAGGCTCCAGTCCCCCCAGAACTCTGCTGTCCATATCTTGGACAAGGAGGCAGGAATGAAGGACCGACTTGGGAAGTTCTTCCTTGTGGATACTTTAAGTATATAACTTGTATGGTAGATTTCAGACTCTGCAAAACAAACAAAATGCACCAGATTATTGAAGGTTGCTGACCAAGCCATTTAAAGGCAAACTTCTCTTTCTAGACACTACTGCTGTCAGCCTGTTAACCTACATGATGCTGATAATGCAGCTGAGAAAACTGTGTTAGGCACAACTGCACATTATGGTATATAATGCAGCTTTAACAGACTTTACGAAGGACACCAGGGTGACTTTTACCGACTCGCCCTTTAAAGATCTGTTTATTTTTGGTTCAAAAGTCATACAGCACCTAGAAAATCTGAAGAAGTGCAAGACTTGTGTGGCTATAGGCATCAAGTTTTAGTCTTCTCAATGCACCTTCTGTGGTATGCAGAGTATCCAGGACTAAATGTGGATTAGCCACAGCACACAGCCCGCACCAGCCCCCAAGGACAAGAAGGCCTCAGGACAAATTTTAGACTTAAGATACCTAAACAACTTAATTCACAAAGAAATCTTCACAGGTAACTGTGCAGTTTTCCCTTTCCTGGTATGAGAAGGAAACTCAATGTGCTTTTTAGACTAGACTTCAGGATTCTTACTTTCCTGTCAGAACTGCCAGTGAGTCTTGGAGGCACTTGCATGTACAGGTAGGCATTATCAGTTAAGTGTGCTTTCTTTCAGTTTCACCTCTGCACCCCACCCTAATTTACTCACCAGATGTATGCCTGTAGTTGCTGCCCATTAGATGCTGCAAGAAAACAAGATCTTTCCACACCTGGACAACTGGCTGTTAGTTTCTCCTAATTTCAAGCTGCAACCACTTTTAGGGAGTCCCTGCTCAGAGCATTCCATTCTTTGGGTATCACAGTAAATCCTGAGATGTCTCTGCTAATCCATCTAAGCTGCAGACATTAATCAGTTGCCATCAGGGTACTATCAATTGTCATCAGGGTACTATTTATTGTTGTGCAAATGTGCAACCTGATTGAATACATTTTGTAGGTTGAGGTTACCAAGATTGTGACTTCCCCAAAGACTTCAACTCATCTGTGCCCGAGTGCCCTTTTGTTAATGGCAGATGCCATCCCTGAGCTACCCCACTACAGAATTCACATGAGAAGGCTTTAGTGGACAGTCTGGGTCCATTGTTCTTGGGAACCCTATGTTTTGTTAAATTAAGCTTTCTGAACCCTGCAAGCAGCATCTTTACTTCTAGATGGAGATAGAAAATCTTATTGCTCAACATTTGTTCACTACAGTAGGATCAATCACTCTGCCCTAGCATGGAGGGTAGCATAGTAGTCAAACACTATGAACTGTCTGAACGTCTTCAAAATAATACCTCCGCATTACAGCCCTGGAAATGAGGACAGTTCTAACTGTGTTAGTATTTCAGGACTTCTTTCCACATAGCATGATTGCCATACACTTGGACAACAGGGCAGTGGTTTGTTAGGCCATTAGACAAGGGGAGGAATGCATTCTTACCCTGTATTGTAAGACGTCATGAGAGCTTTGGACTGGGCTGTCCATCCATCTCCTTTCTGCTGGTCAACCACATTGCAGGGCAGGCTGCCTTAGTCTGCTAATAACCCTTAGCCTTTCTGTAACTCACAAGCTGCTTTTTTAGGGGGGAATGTTGCTGCTACCTGTTTGGAACCCTGATCATTGCCAAGTGCAGTAATTACTCTATTCCTTAGTTCCTCCTTCAGGAGAATAACCCTGGGATGCTTTGGTTCACAAGCATTCCCTCTGCTCCTTCAGACTCTCCCTTTTGTCTGGTGGTGAGGTTCATCAAGTAACCCAGTTTACACCAAGCAAAGGTCCTTCTTATAGCACCATATTGGCCTCACCATATATGGTTCCAACTGCTTTTACTGTATGTACTGGAGAAGTCCCTAGTATCCGATGTCAAAGAAACTGTATTGAGTTATCCGTTCACTGACCAAAAATGAGTCCCTACAACCAGCGAACATCATACTAATGTTCATTCCCACAGGCTTATTGTTTGATTTCTCTGTACTAGTTATTCAATTACATATTCACAGAAACCAAATACATGAAGACTAAGATAGATTTGTTTCCCCTTATTGACCAAAGGTAAAGGAGTAGATCCCCTTTTTTGGATCGTGTGTTTTCTGTTTTGGACTATTTTCTGAGCTCTTTGAAATGACACATTCCTCTATCTAATTTAGTTTACAGCAGTTTTTGTACAAGATTAGATTACGACGCCAGTGAGGAGCAAAGTCTTTCAAAGGACACTTTCCCTTTAAGACATCCCCTGTGGAATCTTGTGCCCCTGTAGGATTTGTATTTTATGCTTGATCAGCTCACCTTACTTTCATATGAGCTTTCAGCTTGTGTTGAGTTGGAGTACAAAGGCTGTCATGGCTGTAGGCAGTAAGTTTCAGCCTTCTCATTTTTCCAGTTTTTCTAGTGACAGTCATGTTTGCCAGATATGTTTCTGAGATGCACACATTCCTAGTTAATCTTCTATAACTGATATTCCGTATGGATAGGATTACTCTACAAGCCAGGCCCTATTTCATGCCTAAAGTGGCCATGGAGATGAACGTGAATCAATCTGTTAACGTACTTGTCGTCTTCTGACAGTATTCTAATTAGGGAGAGTATCTGCTTCACTTTATTAGCCTTCATTGGTAAGATGAAGGCTGTCTCCAAAGAAAGTAAGTTGCTCGCAGCATTTTCAGAGAGGAAGCTTTGACAGAAAATATGTATGCTTTAAACCTGTCTTCATGGCTGTTTGACTGCATAGCGTTTTGTCACAGTAAATATGAGAAGCTTCTCTTTTCAATACCTAATGAGCATTCTGTTAAAACAGTTGGTACATCAACAGCTTTCCTCAGGAATGCAGTTCTCCAACATGGTCTTCTTTCAGCAGCATAACATGACATTGTAAGCTGGATATGATGTCTTGGTCCAGGTCTAATTATGGAGCCACCACTGTTGAGGTATGTCTAGCCAGGAGGATTCACTACAGACTTTGTCCTTGTATGATGGTTGGTCCTGCTGTTTAGATATGAAAGTTGTATACTTGGAGACCTACATTTCTAGTGCTGTCAGGATTTTAGGGTCTATATTATATAGTCGAAGCTTTAGGTAATGGAATACCTAAAACTCGACACCTAAACAGTGAAAGCTGTAAACATTGAACGGCCCCTTCCGTGAATTTTTTCGTAGGGGAAAAAAATTTGTTTGGCCATTGTCTGGAATCTGCCCTTTTCTCCACTGTAGAGCAATCTCGGAGTTGGTATATTTAGTTGAGGGGGGGTATGGGGGGGGGGTTGAAGCCCCCCATTCGATTAGGGTTTGAAAGTTTTTTTTTTGCCCAGCGAAGCGAAATTTTTATCTAAGAAAAATTTGTGGAAGTGGCTGCTGATCTTCGTGTTTCACTGTTGGTTGTCACCTGTGGGTTATCCCTGCTGTGGTAGCCTTTGGCCGACCCGAATACCAGAGTCAATGTTTTTCTTCGTCAGCTGCTGTTGCAAGCTGCCTGACGTCAGGTCGTCAGTGCTATAAAGGAGAGCAGCTGATGCCATTACATCAAGTCTTTCTTGCTGTGGAGCCTGTAACAGAAGCAGTTCGCAAGTGTGCCAGTGTGTCGCTACCAGAGTTTTGATTTACAGCTGAAAACATCTAAAGCTAAGTACCCCATTGGGGATCCTTTTCTTTTCTCGCATTAACCGATGTCCGAAAAAGTTAACAATTGTCTCGCCTGTGGAAAGCAAATGTCACACCAAAACTTCCACTCATACTGCGTCACTTCACGATGTTTCCCATTGCTGGTTCTGTGCTCTCTTTAATGCGAGAGCCATTCGTCGTAGTGCTCTTATTGTACCCAGAGTTTTTCATCTTCCGTCTTTGCATTCCGAAATGGCGTCAGTCAGCCAACCTTCCGTAGACATTCCTAAGAAATGTAAGGATAAAGATAGAGCAGACCACACAAGGCCAAGCCTTCTGACGATGCTACCACTAAGCAGGTTGTCGGTTTTCCGGAATTCAGTGAGGAGCTTTCGCAGCCCCTGATGTCTCATTCGATACCTTCGCAGGCCTCTACCGAGAACTTTTCGGAGTCCTGTATGCAGCAGAAATCTTCTTAGTCTTCTGAGCCTTTGGTTATCTCTGCCTCGGTTGGGTCCAGAGCCGTGACACAGGCACCGGCTTCTGAGGAGGCCTTTCGCACTACTGATTCCAGACAAAAAAATGACGTCTTCTCTTCTGATTACCATTACTCTCAGACTGATGGATTCACTTAGGCCTAGAGGCAAGGCCATTCCCAGGAAAACTACTCCTAGCCACCATGTTACTTTTGCTCCTTCTCCCCAAACTCAAATACTTAAAATGGCAGAGGATCTTAATCTCCCTTATCAGGGGTAGTCTGGCCACAACTTCTAAAAGGAAAAGAGACCTTTCTCCTGATATACTCACAACAGGATTCTGAGGAATCTGATTATTCAGAGTTAGAGGAACAACAACCTGTGACTGGTTATGAGGATCCAGATGCAGAGGAATCCATTCTTTCTACTTCCCCACCAGAAGATCTTTACTTTGGGGAAACCCTTCACACCCTGAGGGAACTTTTCCACTGGGAATCCCAGGACTTCCCTCAGTCTAAGAAAAGACTAAGAGTTTCTAGACCTGCCACAGCACAGAGCCGTGTCCATCCCTTTCTATCTTAGAGGTGGTTGATGATGTTTTCCATGAATCCAGCTTAACTCCTGATGCCCTCCCACCTGCTCCTAGAAAACCTGAGTTACAGAGTCAAGAAAAACAAAAGCCTGTAATGCACTTGCCGTTCACAATAAAATCCAAACCAAACAAATGAAAAACAGCAAAGTTACGTCCAAGAGATTTATTACAAAACACAATTAAAAAGCACTTTTCAAAAACACAAAGCTTTCGGATTACTCCTTCCTCAGTGTGATGAAAATGCATTCAAACATACTAATATTTAATTAAAAGTAATAAACACATAATAACAAGACAGCCAACCAAATAACAGAACAGTCATGCATTAGAGCAATCACATTAATTTAAAATTCTTTCTTAAAGGGATAGAATGCTCTATAGAAGGACAGTGGTGCTAGGATGTAATAAAAATCATTTCCTAAGGCATAACTGTTTGCGCTTTAAATAGGTTTAATTGATACCGTAGAAGTGATACCAGGGTCAAGTAGATAGTAACCTCTCCTTTGACAATCACATTGCCAAAGTGGTTAGAAAAACCTTCTATATAGCTCACCTAATCACAAAAGAGTTCACATCTAGATCAAGAGAGGTCATTGTGCCCCTCTACTCATTGCTCATCAGGCCCATAATTGAGTACAGTTCCCCATTTGGGATGTACCTTACCCGACACCTGCAACAGCTGGAGAGACCTCAAAAATACCTCACCAAGAGGATCGTGGGCCTCAAACAGATGCCCTATGCAGCTCGACTAAAGAAACTCCAGCTCTACTCAGTTGCTTACCGCCTATTCAGAGACCATCTCTGCCTGACGTACAAGGCCATGTCTAACCAGGAATTGTTGGACATGCTCCACCTCAAGAAAACCAAATCCATTAAAGCTACACGCTCCAGGGATTTAAACCTTAGCACAACAATAAATAGGGTATGCTGGAGGGATAGATTCATATCCCAAAGGCTTCCCTCGCTCTGGAATAGAATCCAAGTCCATGTTAGGCAGAGCCCGTCACTGACCCTCTTCAAGAGAAATCTTGATGAGTGGATGGGAAATCGTAAATTTACTCCCGGGATCACTTCTATGGCCCTGCTGGACAGAGGCTCAGGAATCTAGTCTAAAAGGGAGGCGAAAGCCAACACATTCTGGCTAGGCTTATAAATGCCCTAGGGCAGATAGCCTAGTACCTACCTATGAACCTATTATCAGCTTGTAGTTTGACAATCCAGTTATATTCTTTCATCTTTAAATCATTATTTTTATCGCCCCCTCTCATACTAGTCAAACAAATGTCTATAACTCTAAATACAAAGTTATGTGTACTACCAGATTCTACTTTGTTTAGCTACAGCATTTGTTAAAACACATCTTTTGGTGTCTGATCTATCTTCTATAATATGTTCACGCAATTTTCTAGTTGATTTTCCAACACAGAAACTTGGACATTTTTCACAGGTAGCTAAATAAACAATGTTAGTAGTATTGCAGGTCACAGTACAAGTAAAAGAATACAATTTATGTGTAACAGAATGTATTGTTTTTACATATAACATTACATAGGTTCATAGGTTGGTACTAGGCTATCGGCCCTAGGGCCTTTGCAAGCCTAGCCATAACAATTCCCTGGATATTTCTTCCCACAATATTTACTTCTCCAGGCCCCTATCTAGCAGGGCAGCTGACATGATCCCCGGGGTGAATTTCCTATCTCCCATCCAATCATCAAGGTTCCTTTTGAAGAGGGCCAAAGAGGCGCTCTGCTTGATATGTATGGGCAGTCTATTCCAGAGTATGGGAAGTCTCTGGGTCAGGAACCTATCCCTCCAGCATGTTTTGTTCATTGTGATGACAAGGTTTAGATCCTTGGCGCGTGTGGCTTTGAGGGATTGGGATTTCTTTAAGTGGAGCATGTCCAACAGCTCAGGGTGTGACATGGCCTTGTATGTTAAGCAGAGATCGCCTCTGAGTAGACGAAATGCCACAGAGTATAGCTGGAGTTTTTTAGATGGTCAGTATATGGCATCTGCTTTAGGCCTGTGAATCTTTTAGTGAGGTATTTCTGTGGCCTTTTAAGCTGTTGCAGATGTCTTGTGAGGTACATACCAAATGGGACATTATACTCTATAATGGGTCTAATGAGGGATGCGTACAGTGGGACAATGACCTCCTTTTTTCTGGATGAAAAGCCCTTAGTGATGAGGTGTGCCACATAGAAGGATTTCCTAACTGTTGTGGCAATGTGGTTATCGAAAGTGAGACCACTGTCCACCTGTGTCCCTAAGTCTCTCATCACACTTTCGATGTTTAGTTGTAACTCAGAGCAGATCTGAGCATTGCCATTTAGATTCTTGACATAACTATAGAATGCCTTGTGGTTGTCTTTGGAATGTTTGGCAATTTTATTTTCGTAACTAGCTTTTGAGGATTTTATGAGGGATCTCAGCTTCTTACTGAGGCTGGTGAGGGAGTTTTTTGCAACAGTTTCTTCCTTCTGTTGTATAGTTTGTTTATAGCAAGGGACCACCAGATTGGCTTCCTTTTTTTGGAGAAGAGCATCTTGGTTCTATTTGGGGTGGCATGATTCATGCATGAGTGGATATGCTCGTACAGTGCCTTAGTGTAGGATTCTGCAGTCGATCTTCCAGATCCCATCTGCGTGGGTGTTGTGAAGTTTGTCACTTCTGACTTCAGTAGCTTGAAGTTGGCTTTGGAGAAGTTTTTTAAGGAGGTTTCCTTACTGGGGGGGGCGGAGGTGGGATGTGGATGTCAAGGGTGATTTGCTTATGGTCAGACCTGACCATTGAGGGGGTGACCACTGGTGTGGAGCATCTATCTCCCATGTTGGTAATTACCAGGTCTAGGATATTGGAGCCCCTGGTGGGACAATGGATTAGTTGATCCAGGGCATTGGAATTTGTGATTTCCAAGAACCGTTGGGAAAAGGAGTTGGTACCTGAGTAGTTTTCCCAATTAATGGCAGGGTAGTTGAAATCGCCCAGTATTAGGGTGTTTGGTTGTATCTTAATATTTTCCAGTATGTTTAGAAAGGTGTAGTGAGAATCTTGGGGCATGGATGGGGATCTGTAGCAAGCTACAATTTGGATTGCAGTCTTACCTAGTGTTCGTTGCACCTGGAGAATTTCAGATGCATTGTGTTGGGCAACTAGCCTGGAGGTGTGAATATCCTTGGTGAATATGGACACTCCTCCACCTTTAGTGTTTCGGTCCTGGTTTTGTGGCCGAAAATTGTGGTAAGAATTGTAGCCTGGTATTGCAGGGGTGCTCTCTGGAGCCTTGAACCAGGTCTCAGTTACTGCACAGATATTGATGTTCTCCATTTTTAGGAGTGAATCGAGAGAGTGCATTTTGAGGTTTAGACTTCTAGCATTGAGTAGCATTACCTTCAGATTTTGCCTGCTTCTATTTGTTACGGTGATGGTTTTATCCTTTGAACCTTGCCTAAAAAAGGCAGTATAGGGGTGGCAAGAGCTTTACAGAACAATTCGCACATGGATAAGTACCTTTTTTATTAAATTCCAACCCACTTCGTGTCTTATGTCGAAGATCTTTATAACATAATTTACTTTTTAGATTTGTGGAATTCTTATATGCAAATTTTGGGCATGACGGAATAATATTTAAATCTGGCAGAGCTGTTAGAATGCCCCAGTTGTTAGAAATAATTTATGTGAAGTTCTTAAATCTCGCCGTTTATTCTCACTGATGGGTTCGAAGCCGATGCTCGGCTCCGACACGGCCGATAGCAAAGCTCAAGGTTTGCCAGTAGCTCGAGACCAAGCCCCTTATCCTACAATGCACTGCTGGAATTACCTCAGATCTAGATTGCCGAACAAGAGAGATCTCGGCGATCCAGCTAGCTCGGACCATTTGTGATAAAAAAAAAAAAAAAAAACAGCAAGTTTTATTAAAAAAAACTTTCTTTTTTGTTTTTCATAAGATAGTTGTGTGTTAGTGTTTGATAATTAAATAATAGAATGTATAGTTTTAGATAGTTAGTGCCCTTGGTCAGGGTTTTTCTCTGTGGGCCTCTTTAGCCCTATATTTGTAATCTATAGTTATTTGTTATAGATAGTGCCCGGATTGGGCTTAGTTGTTTTGTGGGTCTTTACAAGTTAAGTAAGGACTTTACTGTTTTACTTTTTGCAGTATACTGGTTTGTTTTACTTAACTATGTCGGATGACAAGGAAAAATCCCATCCTAAATCGGGATTCAAAAAATGCCCAGATTGTGGGCAGAAAATGTCCGTCACTGATGGACACATTCAATGTGTCTACTGTTTGGGGGCTAAAACACCTCCAAGACACTTGCGGCACTTGCCATTCCTTTTCTTCAAGAGTCCTCTTTGAGAGAAGGCGGAAGCTTATAGACAGGGGAGTACTACAGCATTCCTTTTCTGAGGTGTTGAGTAGCCATGAGGGTACTAGCACGTCCTACAAATCCTCAAAATCAGCAAAATCTTCAGAACCTAAGGTGGCAAAAAAGTCAAAAACTTCAGAGGGAGGGTCATCGGTTCCACAGACCTCGGAACTGAGTGTATCTTTGATTCGGGGCCAGCTCTCAGTACTGGAGCTGGTCTCTGAAGTTCCTTCTTCTCCTCTACTCCAGTCAGCACCTTCGGTGCATTCAGCTAAGTCCTCAGTCAGCCTTTCAGATTTGGACATGGATCGGCTAGTGCAGAAGCTTTTACAAGCACCAGGACTTGCCAAATTGTTGTCGGCCCCGACCAGCTCGTCTGTGCCGAATACCATGGAACCAGATTGGTCTACTCCTCCTCCGAGCCGTACTGGACTCTCGAACCCGAAGGAAACTAAACCGATGATTGTCGAACCCTTGGAGCCGATACCCACACCGGTGTTATCGGCTCCTTCTACTCGGATGTCCTCGGCACCGACCAAGGACTCTAGGAGCCTACGCTCTCCCATTGGGTCCGGGGAGGATAGTCGAACCGATTTGTCGGTGCCGACTCTTCCTCTTGGGGCTTTGGCTTGGATGAGCTCGGCTTCTACCTCGGGCTCAGAGCCCAGGGTTTTGGTGCGTGAGGATCGGACGGTACTCTTGGGTCCATCAACTCCTTCTCATTGGTGCCATAGTGCCTTCGATGCTATGAGGAGAGTTTTGTCTCCAAAGACAACGTCAGCATCAGTTCAGCCTTCCCTCTCCCCTCAAGCTCCTGTGTCTGCTTCTTTGTCTACCGGTCCCACTAAGCGTAGAGACCCCGAGCCTCAAGTACCCCCACAGGGCGTCCCCTGCTCTTCTGAGACCTCCCCAGATCTCCCCACTGAGGAGGTGCCCAGGAAGAGACTGTGCAAGAGGAGGCACTTAGACTCCCCACAGGAGTCTTTGACATCTGACACGGACTTGGATGAGTCAGAAGGTTCCCCTCGATTCCCCCTCCGAGGATATCTCCTTTGCAGAGATACTAGAGATCCTTAGTCAGAGGGGCGATTGGCAGTCCAAGACCCCTACTGAGGACGAGTCCGTGCTCTTGAAGGCTTTTGGGTCTCAACCTTCCACTTCTTGGGTGTCTCCGCCTTATGACAAGCTCATGGAGCTGATCTCTCGTAAGGCGTGAGAGTCACCAGAGGCCATGGAACCTGTTCCTCGTAAGCCCAATAAATTCATGTCTGCCCCAGTGGACAAGCCATTTTTGACAAAGGGAGTACCCGTTGATGCCATGGTGGTAGCTGCAGCCACCAAAAGGGAAGTGTCTGAGACGTCCACATCTATCCATCCTCCTAAGAGATTCTAAGGTCATGGATAGATATGGGAAGAGCATGTTTAGTTCAGCAACTTTTTCTCTGCGATCACTGAACTACTTAACCCACTTTACGAGACTACAAAGAGATCTCCTGAAAGAGCTAGGAGATACTCTCCAGGGTACGGTAGCTGCAGGGGTGGCCGAAAAAGTCAACGCCCAGCTCGCTACCCTAAATTCAGTGGTAAACTTGTCCATGCGTCTCATATCCTATGCAGCTGATGGTTCGAGTAGAGCCGCTAGTTCGGGCATTGCTCTTCAAAGACAAGCCTGGATGCGTCTCTGTTCCTTTGCGGAACCCTTTAAGTCTTCCTTTATTAACACCCCATTTGATGGCTCATCACTGTTTGGGCCCAAAGTAAAGGAAACTTTAACCAGGTGTGAGCAGGAAGGCAAGACCTTCTCTGCCGTTGGAGTCCGTTTTTCTACCCCTATTCGGCCCTACCCCAAGGGCCCTAGGGGAGGGAAAATGTGGTTCCGAAAAGCACAGGGAGCCTTTCAGGACACACGTGGAGAAACCCCCTCTAGAGGCAGAGGAGGGGGTTATAATGGAAGACGCCACCCCCGCAGCAGAGGGGGTCTGCAGCAACAGGGTGACAGGGGTCAATTCTCAGGTTAACCCTACCAATGCCCCTGAAAGGGGGCCCGACTGTTTGGCTCTGGAGGCAGTCGGGGGTCACTTGTCTTTGTACCCAGAAGCCTGGCTAAACATAACATCAGATACATGGGTACAAAGCGTCATTTCCAGAGGATATTTCATACCGTTCTCTTCCCCTCCCATTCATGTAAACAGAATTCCAGATGTTCCACCCAATCTCAGGGAACAAGCAATCATAGAGGTCCACAGATTGCTAGAAAAAGAGTCATCCAACCAGTCCCAGCAGACCAAGTTGGATTCGGAACTTACTCAAGATTATTTTTGGTACCAAAGAAAACAGGGGACTGGAGACCTATCTTGGACCTCAGCAGACTCGACCAGTTCATAAAGAAAGAGAAGTTCCAAATGGTCACGCTTCAGTCCATTCTTCCCTTCCTAGGGAAAGGCAATTGGATGTGCTCCATAGGTCTCAAGTATGCGTACTATCACATAAAGATGAACAGACACTCCAGAGATCATCTGCGTTTCCGGCTGGGAGCCAATCATTACCAGTTTCAAGCCCTGCCCTTTGGTCTCACTACAGCCCCCAGAGTGTTCACCAAATGCATGGCAGTGGTCAAGGAACACCTGAGACGTCTAGGATTCCTGGTGTTTTCATATCTAGACGATTGGCTCCTCACCGCTACCACCAAGCATCAATTGACTCAGGCAACACAATACTCTCTTGACACTCTGCCATCAATTAGGCATTACAATCAACTTCAAAAAGTCTGCCTTATCGCCATTGCAGCATACTGTTTTTATAGGAGCAGAGTTAGATACCTCAACTACCAATCTACATCTTCCTATCGAAAGAGTCTCACTTCTCCGCCAACACGTCAGCTCACTGGTGTCAAAGAACAAAGCTACAGCAGCAGAGGTATTGAAGGTGCTAGGTTTGATGGTGGCAGCAATCCTGGCTATACCACTCGCAAGGATGCATATGCAAATTCTTCAATGGCTCCTCTTTTTGCTCAGTGGTCATACCAGAAACTACCGATGCACCACATGATTCTCATCAAGGATTCTTGCAAGAGAAACCTTCAGTGGTGGTTGACGTCTCCATGTCACAATCGGAAGACCCTTTGTCCCCCCCCCCCCAAGTAGCCACTGTGACCACGGACGCTTCCCTGATAGGGTGGGGGTGGGGGCATTTTCAGGGAAAGACTGCCCAAGGCACATGGACAGATCAAGAATCACATCTGCACATCAATGTTCTAGAGTTGAGAGTGGTGCTTCTGTGTGTTGCAGTACTTTCAGAACTCTCTCCCACTAGGAGCTATTGCAATTCAGACGGGCAACATGTCAGTAGTCTGGTACTTGAACAAGCAAGGCGGAACCAAGTCTTACCCCCTTTGTCGAGAAGCCGTCAGGGTCTGGCAATGGGCTGTGTCGTCCCAGCGTTTTCTGTTAGCAACGCACATCCCGGGGAAATCCAACGTGATAGCGGACAAGCTAAGCAGGGCGATATTGCTCCCTCACGAGTGGTCTCTCAAACAACAGGTTGCGGAGTTGATTTTCCGCAAATGGGGCCAGCCTTGCTGCGACCTCTTTGCCAGCCACATCCATTCAAAATGCAGAAGCTACTTTGCCCTAATATCATCTCCCGGTCATCCCCCGAGAGATACACTTACACGATTGGCTCCTGGGTCTCCTTTATGCATTTCCACCCTTCCCATTGATACCCAGATTTTTACAGAAAGCAAAATCGCTGGGACAGATAGTTATTCTCATAGCCCCCTACTGGCCTCGACAGATTTGGTTCCCATTTCTCCACCATCATCTGTTGGAAGATCCATGGATCCTGGACCCAGTTCCGGACCTTCTGATGCACCCGTCAGGGGACCTCCATCCTTTACTGCAGTCCCTGAAACTGACTGCTTGGCTAATCCACTTCCCCTAATTGCCAGGCTTCATTCAATTTCAGAAGATACAAGACAAATTCTCTTGTCTTCTCACAAGCCAACTACCAGGAAATTATATGGCAGTAAATGGAAAAGGTTCTCAATTTGGGCCAACACACAGAAAATTGACCCTTTCCGAGCTTTGCTATCATCTATTTTAGAATTCTTGACAAAGATTTTTAAGGAAGGGGCAGCAGCTGCTACAGTTCGAGTCCAGTTAGCTGCCATCTCAAATTTTTACCTTGGGTTTGGTGGCTCAAATGTTATGGGCCATAAATTATCTAAGACTTTTCTTAAAGGCGTTCTTCACATGAGACCTCCTATCAAAATTCCCTATTCTCCCTGGAATTTAAACTTTATGCTGTCTCAAATTATTCTTCCCCCTTTTGAACCAGCATCTTCTTGTGATCTCATATATTTATCCTGGAAAACTATTTTTCTTATGGCCATTACTTCTTCCCGCAGAGTGTCAGAACTTCAAGCATTATCTATCAGACCACCTTACATGATTTTCCATGCTGATAGAGTATCTCTCAGAACAAACCCCTCATTTTTGCCTAAAGTCTTTTCTGAATCAAATATCAATCAGATCATTGAGCTGACAGTCTTTTTTCCCAACCACTCTAGCAAATTGGAATACATGCTGCACAAACTTGCTGTACACAGACAGCTCAGATTTTATCTTGACAGAACTAAGGATATTAGAAAATCAGATCAACTTTTTGTATCCTTCTCAGAAGCCAGAAAAGGCAATCCAGTGGCTAAAACAACCTTATCTAAATGGTTATCCGATTGTATATCCTTTGTTTATGAGAATGCGAGCATGCCATTAACACACCAAACCTAAGGCTCATTCTACCAGAGCCAGATCTATGTCTTCTGCTTTTCAAGCTAAATTGCCCCTTGACAATATTTGCGCTGCAGCCACTTGGTCTAAGCCTCATACCTTTATCACTCATTACAAAGTAGATAAGGCTTCAAGGGACAGGTCTTCCTTTGGTTCCATGGTACTGAAGAACATACTTCCATGAGCCACCCAAGATTGAGGGTGCTAGGGACGCTACCCATCAGTGAGAATAAACGGCGAGATTTAACAACTTCACATAAAGAAGTTATGTACTTACCATAACGTTCCATGTGAGTTTATCTCGCCTTTATTCTCACGTCCCTCCCTCCTTCCCCCTCCTGGCTGACTGTTGACTTAGAGGCTGGTACCATCCTGGTTATTCAATATTTCTTCTTCCCCTTCAGGAAGTGTTCTTGGTAGAAATAAATAAAAGGGTATATATATATATATATATATATATATATATATATATATATATATATATATATATATATATATACTGTTACTCGCAGCAAACAAGATCTGAGGTAATTCCAGCAGTGCATTGTGGGATAAGGGGCTTGGTTTCGAGCTACTGGCAAACCTTGAGCTTTGCTATCAGCCGTGTCGGAGCCGAGGATAAGCTCCGAACCCATCAATGAGAATAAAGGCAAGATAAAAAACTCACATGGAACGTTATGGTAAGTACATAACTTCTTTTTCTAACCTCAGAAGTACATCGACTGTAAGTAGTGGTATATCGCAAATAATTAATGTTATTCTGGGGACATCATTTACTATCATGTAAAGCTGAAAAGTAAGGTCTAGCTTTATTCTTTCTTTGTTCAAGAACTATTTTCTCTTCTTCCATTAACTTAAGAGTTATAACCCCTCTGTTGAAACTCATAATTCATATTGTGCAACTGCTCAATACGTACACTGTCTAATCTGCTAGCTCTTTAATACTGACTCTTTACTATACCTTTAAATGTATGGTTAGGATGCATGGTCTTCCTATGCAAGTATTTATTTCTGTTGATCGGTTTCTTGTATATTTGTGTAGATAAAATACTATCTACAGAACTTAAATGTATATCCAAGAAATTTATTTCAGTTGATGAGTTAGTCATCTCATATCTTAAAAATGACATAGTGGTGTTTAAGTATCTAAAAAATTCATTCAGAGTATTTCCCCAAACAAAAAACACATCGTCCACAAAACGCTTATAAAACATAATATAAGATCTAAATGCAATAGGACATTCATAGACTTATTTTTCTTCCCATTCATTTAAGATTAAATTAGTGTATGTATTTGCAACTGGCGTTCCCATTGCAATACCTGTGATTTGATAGTAAAATGCATCATTGAAGATAAATATATTGTTATTTAATACAATATCTAGCAGTTCACACAATTTTTCTATCTCTCTGCCCTTGTATTCACTGTATTTACATAAAATGTCCCTAATGGCATTAATGCCATAATCATTGGGAATAACATTGAAGAATGAGTTGATGTCTAATGCCACAAAGATGCACAAGTCTATATTCACGTTCTATTGCCAAATAAAAAGCTTACTTAAAAAAGTGAATGCATTAACGGACTTGAAGCTTTTCACAAGAAATCTCAATTTAAAACTATTGTGTAAAGATTCCTATACACACGTACCATCAAAATGTAAGAAAAGCAGCACATTTATTCCATTTAGCAGTCCTGTTACAGCTTTTCAAAATATTTGTGAACAACAATTGTATAATTTATATGCTGAAGATAAATTTAAAAGATTTTATAATTTGTCTCTGGCTGAATTAGAAGCATTGGAAAGGCTAGAAAAGAATAATGACATTATAAAAGAAGCGGATAAGGGGGGGGGGGTTGTTTTAATGAATGTTACTGACTATAACATCTCTCTATGTGAACTTCTCTCTGATTCCTTTGCCTTTAAACAGATCACATATAGTGAGGTAGCACAATGTATTAGTAGAGTTAACATGTTTCTGTTTGAATTACAAATTAATGATATCTCTATTGAATTATTACACTATTTCTCTGTACCTTGTCCTAAGATACCTGTTTTATATGGTCTGCCTAAGCTACACAAGTCTCTTACCACCCCTCCCATGAGACCTATTGTCTCTGGTAGGGGCTGGCTAACGGAATCTATCTCACTTTATCTGCATACAATACTAAGTCCCCTCTTACCCTGTGTAAAGAGTTACATTAAAGACACAGGTGATTTTTTTAAGTAAGCCTTTTATTTGGCAACAGAATGTGAATGTAGACTCATGTCTTTGTGACATTAGACATTGTCACTCTTCACTGTTATTCCCAATGATTATGGCATTAATGCCATTAGGGAGATTTTATGTAAATACAGTGAATACAAGGGCGGAGAGAGAGAGAAACATTGTGTGAGTTGCTAGATATTATATTAAATAACAATATATTTATCTTCAATGATGCATTTTACTATCAAATCATGGGTATTGCAATGGGAACTCCAGTTGCAAATACATACTCTAATTTAACCTTAAATGAATGGGAAGAAAAATACGTCTATAAATGTCCTATTGCATTTAGATCTTGTATTATGTTTTATAAGCGTTTTGTGGACAATGTTTGTTATATTTTGGGGAAGTACTCTTGAATTAATTTTTTAGTTACATAAACACCACTGCGTCATTTAAGTTCTGTAGATAGTATTTTATCTATACAAATATACAAGTATTTTATCTATACAAATATACAAGAAACCGATCTACAAAAATAAATATCTGCATAGGAAGAGCATGCATCCTAACCATACATTTAAAGGTATAGTAAAGAGTCAGTATTCTAGAGCTAGCAGATTGAATACTAAAGACAGTGTATGTATTGAGCAGTTGCACAATATGAATTATGAGTTTCAACAGAGGGGTTATGACTCTTAAGTTATTAATGGAAGAAGAGAAAATAGTTCTTGAACAAAGAAAGAATAAAGCTAGACCTTACTTTTCAGCTTTACATGATAGTAATGATGTCCCCAGAAATAATAATAATTATTTGCCATATACCATTACCTATAGTCTACTTTTGAAGTCAGAAAAATTATTTCTAACAATTGGGGCATTCTAACAGCTCTGCCAGATTTAAATAATAGACGGCGGTGGTGGTGCTGCGGTAGCATTGTCGCCTCACAGTTAGATGTTGCACGTTCGATTCTCAGTGCATCTTCTGTGTGTTGACATGCGTGAATGGGCATTCCTTCGTTGAAGGTTGTGCGTTAGGCCCGGCAAGCCAGCACGTAAAATTCTACTGCCAATCATTAGCAGACCGGAGTTCGGCTGTGGCGACCCCTAACCGGGAAAAGCCAAAAGACAGTTTTATTCCATCATGCCCAAAATTTGCATATAAGAATTCCACAAATCTAAATAGTAAATTATGTTATAATGATCTTCGACATAAGACAAGAAGTGGGTTCGAAATTAATAAAAAAGGTACTTATCCATGTATGAATTGTTCTGCATGTAATGTTATATGTAAAAACAACACATTTATACATCCTGTCACACTTTTGTTTTCCTTTACTTGTACTGCGACCTGCAATACTACTAGCATTGTTTATTTAGCTACCTGTGAAAAATGTCCAAGTTTCTATGTTGGAAAATCAACTAGAAAATTGGGTGAACATATTATAGAACATAGGTCAGACACCAAAAGATGTTTTTAACAAATGATATAGCTAAATATAATGTAGAATCTGGTAATACACATAACTTTGTATTTAGAGTTGTAGACATTTGTTTTACTAGTATGAGAGGGGGCGATAAAAATAATGATTTAAAGATGAAAGAATATAACTGAATTGTCAAACTACAAGCTGATAATGCCCCTGGTATCAATTCTACGGTATCAATTAAATCTATTTTAAAGCGCAAACAGTTATGCCTTAGGAAATTATTTTTATTACGTCCTAGTACCACTGTCCTTCTATGGAGCATTCTATCCCTTTAAGAAATATTTTTAAATTAATGTGATTGCTCTAATTAATGACTGTTCTGTTATTTGGTTGGCTGTCTTGTTGTTATGTGTTTATTACTTTGAATTAAATAGTAGTATGCTTGAATGCATTTTCATCACACTGAGGAAGGAGTAATCCGAAAGCTTTGTGTTTTTCAACTGTGCTTTTTAATTGTGTTTTGTAATAAATCTCTTGGGCATAACTTTGCTGTTTTTTGTGTGTTTGCTTTAGGTATTAGAGTACCAGATCCTCACAAATACCTGTACATAAATCCTGCTGCAGACCCGGTGGTCATTACACAAGGACCAAAAGGAGCTAAGGCTAGTTCTACAAAGAATCCTACTCCTTCTGACAAGGACTCCAGAGCTGTGGAGAGATGGGGTAAAAAAGTGTACACCTCTGCAACCTTGGCTGTTAGAGCTCTCAACTGTCAGTTCCACATGGTAAAATATCAACAACATACTTTGGAGCTGTTAAAACAAAAAAATTCTACCTTTCCTGACTGTGCCAGTTCAAAAGAGTTAGCAGATTTACTGCACTGTACTTGTCAAGTGGCTAAATACTCTTTACACTGTGGATATGACGCTCTTGAAGCCTCTAGCAAGGCAGCAGTGTCAGGATCTGTCATTAGGAGACCTGCATGGTTGAAAGAACAACCTCTCCCTGATCATGTAAAATCTAAATTACTTGATACACCCTTGGATAAAGACCGCTTGTTTGGAGAAAAAGCAGAAGAGGTGCTTAAAAAGATGGAAAACAAAGCAAAATATATGCAAACAGTAAAAGATTTCCTTCAGGTACAACCTCCTAAGTTCAGCAGGAATTTTCCCTCAAAACACAGGTCCTTTTCAGCACCTAGCAGACAGGGGCAAGGTAAGCCCCGCAGGGACAGACCATCCAGACTCCCACCCCAGGGACAGCAGAGAACCAACCAGTGGACCACTCCCACTCCAAAGGCAGGAAGTTCTAAGCCCTCCCTCTATGGCAAAATATTTCAGTGACTCCCTCTCCCCCCTCTGCCCTCTTTTCGCTCACCAAAAGCTAGGAGGAAGGCTCTCCCTCTGCAAAGAAAATTGGCTTTTTGTAACAAAGGACCAATGAGTCTCAACTCATTACAGCCGAGTGATGTCTCCAGGTGTCTCTGCAGTTACTTCCTACTGCTCCTCTAGGCGTCAAATATTGCCTGTTCATATTTGCATTAATAATTCCAAAACCATGTTACACACAAGGTATTGGAAAATTTTATCTTGAAGCATACATGATGGCAAACACAACTTTATTGATATATGACCTCTGTCAATGGACATTTGTTAAAAATGTAAGGTGATAACTTCAATTTTAAATGCTGAAGCCACGCCCACTAGGAGTTAAAGGTACTCACTCAAAAGAGCTCTACTGGAGGGAATGAGTTAAAGATTATTTTTCAGGGATACAAATTCTCCTTCATAGGTTCATAGATAAGTACTAGGCTATCTGCCCAAGGGCATTTATAAGCCTAGCCAGAATGTGTTGGCTTTCGCCACCCCCTTAGATTAGTTCCCTGTGCCACTGTCCAGCAGAGCCACTGCAGTGATCTCCGGGGTAAATTTTCTGTTTCCCATCCACCCGTCAAGGTTTCTCTTGAAGAGTGTTAGTGAGGAGCTGTGCCTGATGTATATTGGAATTCTGTTCCAAAGCATGGGGAGTCTCTGGGACAGGAATTTATCCCTCCAGCATGTCCTGTTTATCATTGTGGTGAGGTTTATATCTCTAGAGTGTGTGGCTCTCCAGGATTTGTTTTTTTTTAAGTGGAGCATGTCCATCAATTCTGGGTTGGATATGGCCTTGTATTTCAGGCAGAGATCACCTCTGAGTAAGCGGTATGCAACAGAGTACAGCTGGAGTTTCTTGAGTCGGGCTGCATAGAGCATCTGTTTGAGGCCAGTAATCCTCTTGGTGAGGTACTTTTGTGGTCTTTCCAGCTGTTGCAGGTGTCTTGTAAGGTACATCCCAAATGGGGCATTGTATTCTATGATGGGTCTAATGAGTGATGAGTAGAGAGGCACAATAACTTCTTTTGTTCTAGATGTGAACCCATTTGTGATTAGGTGGGCCACATAGGGGGATTTTCTAACCACCTTGGCAATATAATTATCAAAGGAGAGATTACTATCTACTTGGGTCCCCAGATCCCTTATTACATTTTCTGTATTTAGGGGACTACCACCTATGTGGTAGTTCGCGGGTACTTTATTTTTTGGCATTTAGCTTGAGGCCATGATTGTGACACCAGGTATCTGTCTCAGTGAGACCCTTCTGGAGGCTGTCTGTATCAGCCGGAGAATCAGTTATAGCCCCTAGTTTGCAGTAGTCTGCGAACTTGGTCAGCCATAGTCCTCCTATGCTTGCCTGTACCTCTGAGAAGTATATACCGAACAGTAGGGGTCGTAGGACTGAGCCCTGGGGACTCCACTTGTAACCGGTTTAGAGTCAGAAGTAGAGCCTGCAACTCTCACCATGTGGGTTCTATCCATGAGCCAGTTGGCAACCCATCTCTTGACGTAGGGGTTTATGTTCAAGCTGGTGAGCTTGTCTATAATACTAGAATGGGGAATGGTGTCAAAAGCCTTTGCGAGGTCTAGGTAGGCTGTGTGGACCTCCTTTCCGTCGTCTAATGCCTTGGTAACTGTCTCAAAGAAGTCCACTAGGTTTAGGAGGCATGATCTGCCCTTAACAAAGTCAAACTGGGTAGGGTCCAAGGTTTGGAGGTTCCCAATGTCTTTTAATGAGTTCCATGATGATGCACTTCGTAGCCTTGCAGACCAGGCTAGTCAGGCTTATAGGGCGATAGTTCCCAGGGTCCATTGTGGCTCCACCTTTGTGGAGTGGGATAACTGTTGCTGTGTGCCACTCTGTGGGTACATAGCCTGTAGAGAGGCTGAGTTTGAACAGTGTGTTTAGGTGAGGGGGTTAGTTCATTTTGGAGCTCTTGTAAGACACATCCTGGTACGCAGTCCGATCCCATTGAAGCTGTTTTAGGCTTTGAATAGGGCTGTTTTAACCTGTGTGTCGGTGATTGACTGGGCATTACATTCTTCTGGTATGGTTATGGGCCCTTTAGGTGGTGAGAGGGGGGTGAAGTTTGCACTAAACCTGTCTGCCAGAATGTTGGCAATATCAGTCGGTTCAGTGTATTTTGTGCCATTCTGCGCTAACTCAGAGCAGATCTGAGAGTTTCCACTTAGGTTCTTGACATAGCTAAAGAATGCTTTGTGGTCATCTTTGGAGTCATTGGCAATATTTTTTTCGAAACTAGCTTTGGATGATTTAATGATCAATCGTAGTTTCTTGCTGATACTGATCAGGGATGTCTTTACGTCTTGGGATTTTACTCTTTTCTGTACTAGTTTCCTCCTTCTGTTATATAGCTCGTTTATGGCAGGGGTCCACCAGACTGGTTTCCTTTGAGTCTTGGTTTTACTTGGGATAGCATGATCCATGCATTCCTGCAGATGTTCATAGAGTGACTTTGTAAAGGTTTCAGCAGCTTGGACAGCATTGTCCTTTAGCATGGGGGCTGTGAATCTTTCCACCTCAGTCTTAAGTAACGTGAAGTTTGCTTTTGAAAGGTTTTTCACAGTGGTTTCCTTGATTGTGGGTGGGGGCGGAATGTGAATATCCAGAGTGATTAGTCTATGGTCTGATCTAACCAGCGAGGGGTTGACCTCCTGGTGTGGAACACCGATCGCCCATGTTGGTGATGACCAGGTCCGATATGTTGTTCCCTCTGGTGGGGGTGTTGACCAGTTGATCCAGGGCATTCGAGTTTATAAATTCTAGGAAGCGTTGGGCAAGGGAGTTAGTACTTGAGTAGTTCTCCCAGTTTATGTTTGGGTTATTGAAATCACCCAGTATTAGGGTGTTTGGTAGGACCTTCATATTTCCCAGTGTTTCCAGAAATGCGGAATGGGGGTCCTGGGTCATGGTGGGTGATCTGTAGCAAGCTACAATTTGGATTGCAGTTTTGCCCGTTGTTAGTTGCACATGGATGATCTCTGATGCATTGTGCTGAGCCACTAACCTGGAGGTGTGGGTATCCTTGATGAATATGGATACACCCCTGCCTTTTGTGTTTCGGTCCTGGTTCTGTGGCCGAAGGGTATGGTAAGAGTTATAGCCTAGTAGTGCTGGGGTGCTCTTAGGAGCCTTAAACCAGGTTTCTGTTACCGCACAGGTGTCTATGTTCTCCATACTGAGGAGTGCCTTGGGTGCGTGCATTTTGAGGTTTAGACTTTTGGCATTGAGTAGCATTACCCTCAGTTTTTGGTTACTTGTGCTATTTATGGTGGTGGGTTTGTCTTTTGAGCCTTGCCTAAAAAAGGCACTATGGGGGTGGCAAGAGCCTTGGCCAGTATTCGAAAGCCTAAGGGTGACAGGTGCAAGCGAAGCAACGTGGCTTGTCGAGTATGTCATCCCAGGCAGACAGATACTGGATCCCCTTTGAATGACACTTGAAATTGATCATTTTTTCTTTTTACTGTGGCATCATTCTTGGTGAGGGCAGGATGCTACTCAGGGTCAGGGTCATACCGGCCTGGGCTACATGATCAGAGAGCTCTTCCATGTCTTTTTTCATGTAGTCCAGGTAGGTACGTCTGAGGTCATTCACACCAACATGGACAATGACAGAGTCGTATTTGTACTTGTTCTGGAGTGGCCTTAGTGATTGTGTTATGTGGCGGATCCTGGCGCCCGACAGGCAGCTAACTGTAACCTTCTCCTTGTCCAGCTTAGTAAGTGGGACATCAGTGTGCCTGACTATCGAGCCGCCTATTACTAGTGTGTTGGGTATGTTATTTTGCCTTAAGGGCTGTGATTACGTGGCACACTGATTATGTGAAGTATGTGTTTCATGGTTGGTGATGGGATGTGGAGGTTGCTTGGATGTCTGCTTTGGAGGTCTCTATTGCTTTTGCAGATTTTTATTTAGAGCCTCTGAGTATGTTTTCATGTATTCATGTGTGTTATTTGCCGGTGTTAGTTTATTAGGTCTATGTGAGACTGGTGGTGTGTTGCATGTATTACCCTTCTCCTCTTGACGGTCAGTTCCAGTCTTTGGTTGAGAGAGCTTTGCCTCCAGTTTGGCTGTATAATTGCATCTCTCGCATATATTAGTGTTTGGTGGTAGGAGGAGAGGGTTGTCTGTGTACATGAGGCAGTTGTAACATTGCCTCAAAATGCCCAGATTCACCAGTTGGACTGGAGAGTACACCGGAAACTGCCCTTTGGACATGCTTGAATAGGTAGAGTAAGCTGTCTTTCTGACTGGCTGGTGGGGACGAATAGAGAGCCTTGTCCTTCTGGACAGTATAGGGGGGGGGTCTAGTGCCAGGGTTAATTAGTGCTTGCTATGAGTTTTAAGCAAGTGCTTGACTGAAATGAATGGTTTGAGTGCTAAAGTTGAAGGTTTGTCTAGTTCCAAGGGAAAAATTGAAGAATAGACTTCGTGGAGCCGAGAATAGTTTAACTCTAGCTAACCGTCACTGCCCGGTGTGCAAAACTACGCAAATGCGGTTTTTGTAGCAGGGAAGTTAGAGATAGAAATGAGCCCAAAATGGCCGATAAACTACTAACGTCTGGGCTGAAACCACTCCTCCAGGGATAGATAGGCTGCTCAAAGCTCCCCTCTCTCACAGGTGAACAGAGAAACTTCCTTCTATCCAAGTAAGGTATGGGCAGCACAAAAACTTTTAACACAGCCCTGGATTCAGCAATAACCTGAAAAATGGACTATACTAGTTCAGAAAAGTGGGAAACAAGTATATATTTTTTTCAGAAACTAGAGCAGATATAGTCAAAACAACACTTTAAATGCACAGAAAAGGGTATCGCACTTTAGTGTGTAGCCTACAACAGTTAAACAGATTATTTAAACACAAAAATGACTTAATTCAAGTGCAGGCAGCAAATAAGTACAATATGTAGCAATAACAAACTTTTTAAATCACATATTCGCTAAAAAAGATGGTGTTTTAGGCAGAATTAGTTAAGACAGCAAGAAAAGCAGAAAAATGATACTTAATCACTCCAAAGTCTCTCTCTTGTCTCTCTGCTGCTGTAGATTCTGCAGAACACCTGGAAGGCACTTGCTGAGTGGAATAGAAGCGCAAAAACTGTGCAAATGCATTTTTTGTAGCAGGGAAGTGAAAGAGAGAAATTGGCCCAAAATGGCCAATAAACTACTAACTTCTGGGCTGAAACCACTCCTCTAGGGACAGATAGGCTGCTCAAAGCTCCCCTCTCTCACAAGTGAACAGAGAAACTTCCTTCTATCCATGTAAGGTATGGGCAACACAGAAACTTGTAACACAGCCCTGGATTCAGCAATAACCTGAAAACTTGTAACACAGCCCTGGATTCAGAAGTGACCTGAAAACTGGACTGTACTAGTTCAGAAAGGTGGGAAACGTGTATAGATATATTTTTTCAGAAAATAGAGCAGATACAGTTGAAACAACACTTTACCCAATTAACCAGTTAAAAAGCTCAAAACTGAGCCCTGTTCCAGCAGTCTTCAGTCAGACAGAGAAACCTTCTCCAAAAAAGACGGCCTGGATCAGTGCACAAGTTATACAAACAAAGCTAGATCCGGCAGGCCTGAATCTAGTCTATGCTACAGCAAACAAGGTGTACCGATTTCATAAAGAAACAGTTCAAGTAAGCATGCGCAATAAGCCTTTAACCAGAAATTCCCAGCTCAGAAGGGCAGAATCTAGCCTTTCCTCCCACAAGAGTGCAGACCGCAAACTGTCTTAATGTAAAATATCTGGCCTGAAGCCCAAGTGCTTAACCCAGAACTAATACACTTTTAGAATAACAGACGCTGAGCCTTCAATCAGCAGATGCTCTTCGTGTTTCACTGTTGCAGTCATTACATTTGGGGGTAATCTACTGACGGGTTGCCCTCAGCCCGAATAACAAAGTCTTGGGTCCTGCGTCGGTTGCTGTCTCCTCTTCCATGACGTCAGGTCGTCAGGGGTATAAAACATGTAGCCGATGCCATTTTAATCAGTCTTTCTTGCCGCCCGGTGCCCAAAGCAGAAGTAGTTCGCAAGTGCCAGTCGGCTGACTCCTGTAATTTTCGCATTCGAGTTTCAGAACCGAAGTCTTCAACTAAAGCTAAGTACCCTGTTGGGGAAACTTTTTCTTGCTCCTTACCGATGTCAGTAAAAGTTAATAATTGCATTACTTGGGGGAAGCAAATACCTCGTAAGGATTTTCATTTGTACTGTATTCCTTGCCTAGGCCCAGATCATAACGTGGCTTGCTGTCGGTTTTGTGCTAGATTTAACCAACGCACTATTAAGCGTCGGTATATTTTTGCTTCAAAATATTTTGGATCCAAATTTAATTACCCTGAAATGTCGTCAGATAGCAATCTGACAACCGGAGTTAACATAAAACGCAAAGAAAAAGACAGAGACAGACCGTTGAGGTCCAAAACCGATGACGAAGCTTCTCCTAAGCCAGTCGCCGGTTCGCCAGTACTCAGTGAGGCGCTTTCGCAGCCCCTGATACCCGCTACTTTTGAGTTGCAGGACTCTACTGAGACCCATGCGGAGTCCGGTATGCCGCGAGATTCTCAGAGTATTGAACCTGTGGATGTCTTTCCCTTGTATGGGTCTGGAGCTGCTGAGCAGGCACTGGCTTCTGAGGGTGTTTTCAGGCCTCAACATTTTTATGTAAAACCGGCGTCAGCTTCAAAAACAAGATCAAAAACAACTTCTAAGTCTAAAAAACTGACGCATGAGCCACGTGTTCAGGCCCTTATGCCTAAAAAGCAGATGATCAAAATGGCTGAGGACTTAATTACCTTGATCAGGGGTTCCCAATCCCACCCCCCCCCCTGCTAAGAGGCCTAGGCAAGACACTGATTATGAATCTTCAGATCAGGTTTCTGTTTCTTCTGATTCCTCTTCTGATCAGGAATTTTGTATATCACCATATGAGGATTCAGATGCAGAAGAATCCATCCCATCTGCATCAGATATTACAGGGTTCCTGACTCCCACAAATTTCTATTCAAAAATCCTGCTGCTGATCCTGAAACTATCTCACAGGGTCCCAAAGCTATAAAAGCCTCTACAGCCAAAAATCCTACCCCCTTTGATAGAGATTCCAGGGCGCTGGATAGATGGGGAAAGAAGGTTTATACATCTGCAACCTTGGCAATTACGGCGTTAAACTGCCAGTTTCATATGCTTAAATATCAACAGCATGTTATGGGCTTATTGAAACAAAATTATGTTGATTTCTGATTGTGTGGAAAATAAAGAATTACAGGAATTATTGCTTGCAGCAGAACAGGTTGGAAAGCATACTTTGCAATGTGGTTTTGATTCCTTGGAGGCCTCTTGCAGGGCCGCAGTTACTGGATCTGTGATTGGAAGGCATGCCTGGCTCAAGGAGCAAAATCTGCCTGATCATGTTAAAGCTAAATTGTTGGATGCCCCTTTACAGCATGATACTCTGTTTGGTAATAAGGCAGAAGAGGTTTTAAAGAAAGTGGAAGACAAAGCTAAATCTATGCAAACTGTAAAAGATTTCTTACAAGTGCAGCCACTCAGATTCAGTAGCCACTGGCCTACTAAAAATTGGTCCTTTCCTGTGTCCAACAGAGCCTCTCAAGGCAAATCCAGGCGCTCAAAAGGCTCTAGATACCAATCACAGGGTTCTTACAGGTCAAAGCAGTGGGGTGCCTCCACCTCCAAATCTGGAGGAAACAAAGCACAACCCTACAGTAAGCAGTCTCAGTGACTTCCCTCTACCTTCACCAAGCACTTATCATTTTTCAGCCCCCTTGGGGGGAAAATTAGCACTTCATGCTCAAAATTGGCAGTTAATTACCCAGGACAAGTGGGTATTAAAATAGTATCCCAGGGGTGCAGATTTAATTTCCATACTTTGCCAATTCCAAATGTTTGGCCAGATCTGCCACAAAATCAATGGGCAGAGGCTCAGAAACAAGTTACGTCCCTCATGGATATGGGGCTATTCAACCAGTATCAGAACAGGAAAAAGGACAAGGTTTTTATTCAAGACTGTTCCTGGTACCCAGAAAAGACCATGCCTGACGTCCAATACTGGATTTGTCGATTTTGAACATGTTCCTGGACATTCCAAAATTCAAAATGCTGACTTTACAACAGCTACTGCCTGTGCTGGGCAAGAATGCTTGTTTAGTGACTCTAGACTTAAGAGGCATACCTGCATATCCCAGTAAGGGAATTGTGCAGAAGATACCTCCGCTTCAAGGCAGGTTTTATGCATTACCAATTCTCTGCACTGCCCTTTGGCTTATCTACTGCGCCCAGGGTCTTAACAAAGTGCCTGGCACCAGTAATTGCATTTTGCAGACAAAGAAGCATACAAATTTATCTTTACTTGGACGACTGTCTCATTCAAGCAGAGAACAAGGACATTCTTCTTCAACATCTGGCGTTTGTAAAAAGGCTTCTAACAGGCCTAGGGTACACAGTAAACGAAAAGAAATCACAACTGGTACCCTCTCAAAAAATTACATTCCTGGGTGCAAGCTTGAATACAACTGCCCAGATGGCTTACCTTACGCCAGACAAACAAAGGCAACTGACTATATTCTTCAAAACAGATGGCAACAAAAACCCAGTTATCTGCAAGACAAGTTCTGCAGGCTTTGGGGTTCATGGCATCCTGCATTCTACTAATTCCATATGCAAGACTGCATATGAGGAAACTTCAATGGTACCTAAAAAGTTTATGGAGTCAACATTGTCACAGTATGGAAACAATGATTCCTCTCATTCCCTGCCTACAACAGGAGTTTCTTTGGTGGGCAGAGACATGTCACCAAAACAAGGGGCTGTCATTCACTGTACCCCCTGCCACCCAAACCCTAACTACAGACGCATCAGACTTTGCTTGGGGGGGTCCACCTGGTGGGGAGATACATTCAGGGCATATGGAGCCCAAAACAAATGCATCTGCATATCAACCAGAAAGAGATGCTAGCTGTTCAGAATGCCCTGACAGCCTTCAAGGACTTACTTCATCCAGGACAACTACTGATAAAGATGGACAACACCATGGTTATGTGGTACATAAACAAGCAGAGGGGTACACATTCCTACCCCCTTTGCAGACTAGCCATGGCATTGTGGAACACAGCCTTGACTTACCTAGTACACCTTCAAGCTCAATTCCTGCCAGGAAAACAAAATACTCTGGCAGACGACCTAAGCAGAAATCTTATGGACCCGCATGAGTGGAAACTGTATCCACAAGTCTTCAGCATGGTAACACAGAAATGGGGGGAACCCAGACATAGATCTATTTGCTTCTCCCCAAAATTATCAACTGGACAAATTCTGCACAAGGACTTATCACAGACAAGCATGGAAAGTGGATGCCCTATCCTTCAGTTGGAAAAACCTATCAGTCTGCACCTTTCCCCCTCTGCCTCTTCTCTCCAAGATGTTACTAAAGGTCAGACAGGAAAAAACAAAAATGATCCTAATTGCTCCGGACTGGCCTCGCCAGCACTGGTACCCAATTCTAAGGAATATGGCTCAACTCCCTCCTTGGAACTTGCCTCATATACCTCATCTACTGTCAGCAGAACGATTCTGCACACTCAGCTCCCAAACTCTGAACTTTGCAGCATGGCTGATCATGTCATTATTCAAACAACACCTCTAAGTAAATATGTTATGGATGTCTTTTTGGAAGCCAGAAGGCCTAGTACTAGAAAATCTTATGCTGATAAATGGAAGAGATTCTGTGCTTGGAACCAAGCACAAGGAACGGACACAGCAAAACCAAATATCCCTCAGATTTTACAATACTTGACTGAGATGCTTGACAAGGGCCTATCCTTCTCTTCAGTAAAAATCCATGCCTCTGCCATCTTAGCTCATTACAACACAGAGCCTCTCATCTTTTCTCATCCTCTGCTAAAACAGTATCTTAGAGGGGCCAAAAATTTAAGGCCTCCCAGAAGATCACCAACTTCTGCATGGGACCTCAATTTTGTGCTGGAAAAACTCACCCTGCCTCCTTTTGAACCAGCAGCTACTGCGGATATAAAGTTTTTATCTTGGAAAACAGCTTTCCTTTTGTCAATCACTTCAGCAAGAAGGGTTTCAGAACTACAGGCTCTCATGGCTGTGGAGCCTTTTATTACATTTTACCCGGACAGGGTGTCCCTCAGGACCAATCCTTCCTTTATGCTTAAGGTGGTATCCAGTGTGGCTCTCAACCAAACTATTCACCTGCCAACATTTTACCCAAATCCGCAGAACAAGGGGGAGCGGATTCTGCATTCATTGGACGTACACAGACAACTAAGATTCTACTTAAACAGGACCAAATCTCTAAGAAAGTCTGAGCAACTACTGGCGGCATTTGCTTCAGGATCAGAGGGGAAGGCTATATCAAAGCAGACTATTTCTAAGTGGATAAGTCACTGCATTCGTTTCTGCTAGTTGCATCATGGTAAACCTGTACCCAAGGGAATCAGGTCACATTCCACCAGAGCTGCTTCTACCTCGGCAGCCTTTCTCAGAGGAGTTCCAACCAAAGACATTCTAGAAGCTGCTACTTGGAGCTCTGTTCATACCTTCACAAAGCATTATCATTTGCCTCACTTCTCTAAATCCAGGGCAGGCTTTGCCACTGCAGTTCTGCAGGGCCTTATAGACGCTCCTAATACTATCTAGTTCCATCCTCCCATCCATAGCTTTGGGATTCTGCCCGAATGTAATGACTGCAACAGTGAAACACGAAGAACATAGTACAGTTGTGAACACTTAACCATAAATGTAGATGATCGAGTGTATTCACTGTTGCAATCTGGGTTACCCACCCGCCATCCCCCTTTTTTTATAACTTCTCTTTCCTTCACTATAATCTACAGCCTTTGTGGTGTATTTGCTTTTAGATGAAGGTAAAGTTTGTTGCTAAAAGTGCGTTTTCATATATTACTGTTTATATATATATATATATATATATATATATATAATTTGCTCCCCATTTGGGGGCCACCTGACATCTGGGGCAAGAAAAACTGATTAAAATGGCGTCTGCTGCATGTTTTATACCCCTGACGACCTGACGTCATGGAAGAGGAGACAGCAACTGACGCAGGACCCAAGACTTTGTTATTCAGGCCGACTGAGGGCAACCTGCCAGCAGATTACCCCCAAATGTAATGACTGCAACAGTGAATACACTCGAACATCTACATTTATGGTAAGTGTACACAACTGTACTTTCCCAACTTAGAAGGATGTACGCTACCTGTCCTGCCACAACAGTGCAGACCACAAACCTTCCTAATGTAAAACAACTGTTTGAAGCCCAAGTGTTTAAACCAAAGTCCTTAGAATAACAGTTACAATTTAATCGGCCTACTAACAAGCAGTAATAAAGGCAGCCGAATAAATTCAATTGAGTACTTTTAAGAAGAGGCAAAAGCAAAATAAGGTAATAAAGTAGGAAGAAACACAAATACAGTAAAGCAGATGAAGTGGAATTTTTTTTAGAGGGCAGAGATTGAGATACTGCAGGGGAATGTCCTTCCCAAGTGCTCTCTCTGTACACAGCAGAGGAGATGGGACTGGTAGGAGTATCTGAAATCAAAGTATGATCTCACTGTACTCATTTGAGTGAACAATTGAGATGGGTCCAGGAGGAGTGTGCAAAAACAGATTTACAGCAGGGGCAGGCAATTCCAAAGCCACCAAGATTAACACCACAACAGGAAACAGGGACGGGGGGGGGGATAACTGCAGATAGACAGACACACACAATATTTACTGAATCAAGTCTCAGTAGCCAGCAACTCCGATTAAAATGATTACTAGATGAGCTCTCAATTCTAAGAGGGTACCCAGACTTGCCTCCAAAGCAGTGGGCAGAGGCATTGAAACAAGTCCAAACTCTCATATCCCAAGGGACAGTAGAACCTGTCCCCTCAGATTAAACGGGCAAAGGCTTTTATTCCAGACTATTCCTGGTTCCCAGAAAAGAGGACACTTGGCGCCCAATTCTGAATCTATCCATTCTGAACACCTTCCTGGTGGTCCCCAAATTCAGAATGCTAACCTTACAGCAGCTGCTGCCTATACTGACAAAAAATGCCGGGTTAGTAACCCTAGATCTAGAAGATGCCTACCTCCACGTCCCCATAAGGGAATCCTGTAGGAAATTCCTTTGCTTCAGAGCAGGCTCACAACAATTTCAGTTATCTGCGCTACCCTTTGGCTTATCTACTACTCTCAGGGTATTCTCTAAATGCTTAGCCCTGGCCATAGCCTTCTGCAGGCAGAAACATATACAAATTTACCCTTTTATCTGAACAACTGCCTCATTCAGGCAGACTACAAAGAAAAGCTCCTCAAGGACCTTCTCTTTGTCAGAACCCTCCTAACCTCCTTAGGGTACACCATCAACGAGAAGAAATGAAAGCAAACACCCTGCAGGAAGATCACTTTCTTGGGAGCACTTCTGGACTCAGCATGCCAAATGGCCTTCCTATCACCAGAAAACCAGAGCTTTTTTCCTCTCTATTTCACCCAGCTGGCTTCCAGAACTCCCTTCACTGCCAGGAAGTTCCTCCAAACCTTGGGATACATGGCATCTTGCATCCTTCTAATTTCTTTGGCCAGGCTTCACATGAGAAAACTTCAGTGGTACCTAAAAAACCTTTGGTGTCAGCACTCTCAGCCTCTAGAGACCTCTCTCCCTCTGATCCTATGTATAAGGGCCGAGTTTCTCTGGTGAGCAAGGGCCTGTGCTCAGAACAAGGGTCTTTCCTTCACCCTTCACCCAACCGGGCAGACCATTACCACCGACGCCTCAGACACAGCTTGGGGCACTCACCTAGAAGGCAGGTGCACCCAAGGTCTTTGGGATGCACAGCACCTTCCTTTACACATCAACCTGAAGGAAATTATGGCATTACAAAAGGCTCTGACTTCCTCCAAACCCTGTCTTAAGCCCGGGATTCTCCTTATCAAAACAGACAACTCCACTGTAATGTGGTATATCAGCAAATGGGGAGGGACCCAATCTTACCCTCTGTGCAGGCTAGCCATGAACCTATGGCTGACAGCCTCTTCCATGAGACTACACCTGATAGGCAAATACCTACGAGGGGTCAACAACACCCTGGAAGACCACTTAAGCAAAAACTTACTGGACCCCCACGAATGGCAGCTACAGAGAAAAATCTTTTTACAGATCACTCAGGAGTGGGGGACTCCAGAGGTGGATCTCTTCACTTCACACCTCAACCATCAGCTGAAAAAATTCTGTACCAGGGAGCATCACCACCTAGCATGGAAGGTGGATGCATTGACCTTCCCCTGGAACACCCTCTATGTACGCATTCCCTCCTCTGCCTCTTATTCCAAAGGTAGTGATCAAAATAAGGGAGGAGAGACCGAAAGCCGTCCTCATTGCTTCAGATTGGCTCAGACAACATTGGTACCCCTTACTGCGCATCCTGACCTTACAGCCTCCCAGGCAGCTTCCCCTGATCTCAGACCTCTTAACTCAGGTGGGGGGGGGGGGATTTTGCACCCAGACTTGCAGACACTCAAACTATCAGCATGGCTAATACTATAAAGGCAAACAAGGGGCCCCTGTTAAGCAAGCAGGTCGTAGACATTATCACAGAGGCCAGAAGGCCCAGCCCCAGAAAATCTTATATGGGAAAATGGAAAAGATTTTGCTCCTGGAGCCAGTCCAGAGGGGCAATACCTCACAACTTTCCATCCCTTTTATCCTGGACTACCTAGTAGAGCTACTTAATAGTGGCCTCCTTCTCCTCTATTAAAATCCACGCCTCAGCCATCTCAGCAGATTTTGATACAGAACCGCCCCTGTTCTCCCATCCTTTGATTAAACAATTCCTCAGAGGGGCTTCTAATATCAGACCTCCTAGAAGGCCACCCACTCCAGCCTGGGACCTGAATTAAGTTTTGGAAAAACTTACTTTACCACCCTTCGAACCTGCTGCTTCAGTAGAACTAAGATTCCTCTCCTGGAAGACTGCTTTTCTCCTAGCTATCACCTCAGCTAGGAGAGTTTCAGAACTTCAGGCACTGATGGCCGTTGAGTCCTTCATCATCTTCCATGCAGACAGGGTGTCCCTGAGGACTAATTCCTCCTTTATGCCCAAGGTGGTATCTAATGTAATTCTCAATCAGGCCATATATCTACCCACCTTCTTTCCTAACCCTCAAAACAAGGGGGAGAGATTTCTGCACTCACTAGACGTGCACAGACAGCTCAGATACTATATGGGCCATAACAAACCCTTCAGGAAAATGGACCAACTACTTGTCAGCTTTGCCCCAGGGGCAGAGGGGAAGCCCATTTCCAAACAAACCATTTCCAAATGAATATCGCACTGTATCCATTTCTGCTACAGATTCCATGGAACCCCACCCTCCCCAAGTCTATTAGAACCCATTCCACTAGGGCAGACTCCACTTCCACAGCATTCCTTGCAAGAATTCCCACCAGGGACATCCTGGAAGCTGCCACCTGGACTTCTGTCCATACCTTTACCAAGCATTACCACCTACCTCTATTTTCTATGGCTAGGGCAGGGTTTACTTCTGTAGTTCTGCAGGGCATGCTAACCCATTCCTAGGTATCTTACTAAGCCTACCACCCCTATCCTCAGCTTTGGGAATCCTCCCACAGGTGATGACTGCAACAGTGAAACACGAAGAACATAGTACAGTTGTGTACACTTAACCATGAATGTAGATGTTAGAGTGTATTCACTGTTGCAGTCCTGGTTTCCCACCCTCCTTCCCCCTTATATCCTCTTTTTAAGGAAACATAAGTTTCAAAAGGTGGGGTTAGCCACCAAGACCACTTTACCATATTTACTTGGGCCTCTGATGAGTTAGGGCAAGAAAAACTGATGTAATGGCATCGGCTGTTCTCCTTTATAGCACAGGCGACCTGACGTCAGGCAGCATGCGACAGCAGCTGATGCAGAAAAACCTTGACTCTGGTATTCGGGCCGGCCGAGGGCTACCACAGTAGGGATAACCCACAGGTGATAACTGCAACAGTGAATGCACTCAAACATCTACATTTATGGTAAGTGTACACAACTGTACTTTCTATGTTTACAGCTTTCGCTGTTTAGTTGTCGAGCTTTATGTATTCGATTACCTAAAGCTTCGACTATATAATATAGAGCCTTATTTTATATCAAGTCTGACCCGCGGTGATGGTACTGCGGTAGCATTGTCGCCTCACAGAAATACACTGTCTGGTTCGATTCTCGGCTAGAGCATCTTCTGCGTGGAGACGTGCGTGAATGGGTGTACCTTCGTTGAAGGTTGTGCGTCAGGGCTAGTAACTCTGCACGTAAAAATCAACTACCAGTCATTAGCGGACCGGAGTTCTGCTGTGGCGACACCTAACCGGGAAAAGCCAAAAGACACAACAACATTTTATATCAAGTCTATACCACGTAATCCAGAGATGCTAGTAAATTTGAATAAGTGTTGACCCACAGAATGTGTAATATGTTTGTAGATGGCATTCTGTTCATTACAGTAATTGATGATATGGATGCATTATTTTATTCTTTCACAAAATTTCTTTATTCATTTTGTCCACATTAAGACACGTGCAGAAACAAATTACTAAATAAACCAAGTGTCTTTGAGCATAAGTGAAAAATTAAACAAATTGCCACCTAGTCGCAGGATGTGCAACTATAATACTGCCTTGATCAATATAAAAACACCATATCATACTTGTAGGTACTCAAACTAACATTTTGCTTTCTATTAGACATTCTTAAAATATCACCAATATTCCTAGTCCTTTAACTAGTAATGAATGTATGCTAACTGCTTCTTCTGTAACAGAGTAAATGGGAAGAATACTCTGTATTTCTGAATAACCTATCTAATTGTATATATATCATTTTGTGTACCTGGTATTGAAAGTGCACACATTTCTTTCATTCATACAAACATATTTTTACTTTCTGGTAACCCTACAAAAGATAACTTCTCCAAGAAACTCTGTTCCTATGTGTAGTTGTAAGCTTTAGACACATTCAATCTCTCCTGAATGATGATTGTTCAGATATTGTTTATTTAAATGGGGAGCATATGGATAAACTGTGTATTCTCAAAGGTATTACACGATAAATGGAATCATTCTCTCTTTACTACAATATTTTAACAAAGAATGATAACTGTGATAATTGAAAGCTGTAACTTAAATGTCATTCATCATTATTGTAAATCGTAACACCCAAGAAACGCAGACTAGTAACATAAGTATGAAACGTAAACAATAGCCTAGGTTTATTTTTTTGTAAATAGAATTTAGATTTTTTTAATAAATTGTTATATAAAGAAAATATTGTCTATAAAGAGATGGTAAAATATCTATCAAAATTAGAATTAAATAGTTTTCAGCAGGATACAGATATGTTGGCATGCCTGAGAGTGCTGGTTACATTTTCATGCCTTTTTATTGAACAAAAATGTTATAATGAGGTACAGTTTCAGTAAGAGACTTAAGGGCTTGCATTTGTTTTTATATAAAGCTATGTTTCATTAGCCTAGCCCTTGCAGTATGACTAATACTGGTGTAAAGTGAAGTTATGTTTGCTGTGACTATAAAACCCCCTTCAACTTATTTCACACCTCTAGTGTGAACTAGAGAATGATCAGGGTCTTTAATAAACAATTTGGCCATTGGCCATGAGCACATAATATTTTAATAATTTGCAAACCAAAACCAAAATAGATTAAGACTGCCCAGATAAACAGCCTTCAGTGACAAAGGGTGTGCCTGCTTTTGTTTTTCCTGTCATGGAGATCACCACTCATCTGTAGTGCACAGCTGATTGAAGTACTGCCATTTGTAAAAACGAGCAAGGCATGTAACCACGCATTTTTGTAATGGGAACAAAGGTGTGATACTCTGTGAGAATTTCACAGATAAAATTAAAAGGATGATTAATTATGCTTTGATATTTTTTTTTGCCTTGTACATACTTTCGGGTAGTGAGAATTAATTCCTGTTTGATGTGTTTTCTCTCGACTGAATCACAGGCAAATGCTAATTCGCCTCTTGGCATGTTCAGGCAGTGTTTATTATCAGACAGTGAATGCATCTTTGTGGGTCAGTGTTCCAGAGTTTTACATTTGATGTGGTGAATGCATTGCAGTGATGTTTAGGTATCATTCTTCTGAGAGTTTCAGTGTTTGGCTCATTCTCAGAAATGTGTAGGTTTTCATTTTCTGTGAAACAGGTTGTACTACTGATCATGTCTTAGGGGATTTTGTGCACAGCGTCTATATAACTCACAGATGACAGAAATTGAGTATTTGCCCAGCATTTTATTGGAAGAACTACATGTCCCCAGATAAGTTTACTTTAGTGAAAAACACCCTTTGTGGGATGTTTTATATTTTTAATTGATGAAATGTACTGCAGGGTTTGTGTAGAAACTGCTTTTAGTGGAGGGTCCTTGACCATAGTATTGATTCTGTGAAAGGAGTATATTTTTACAGAATTTGCACAGAGGCCTGATTTTTCTACAACATTTTGTTTGAATCATAAATTGGGCTAATATTTGTAATGATTATGTTTGCCTGATAAATGTAGTTCTAAGCATATGTATATATTTTGTGTGTGTGTGTGTATAGTACAGAAATATATGTATATACATATGTATATATAATACATGTGTGTGAGTATTTTTATATAGTGGAATATTAAAGGCAGTAAAGACACTAGTCCAGTTTTAGAAAAACAATCTAGTTTATTGTTTTTCCTGAAGTAAAAAGTGTTGTGGCTTAACAAACAAGTACATTCACTACAGTTCCATACAACTGGAATATAGTCTGTTTCTTTATGTATCCCACTCTCTCTTTTTCTCTGTTCCGATTATTGGAATCCAAGACAGAGCTACTGAGAGGATCAATCTCCAGCTTCTTTCTGGTTTGTTCTTCCAGGTCTTCATTCACTTTGCTGCATCTCTTCCTGAGCCTCTGTTCTGCTCATGAACTCCCCCTCCAAGACAGATTAATACAGAAAAATGTATCTCTTTTCTTAAAGAAACCCTTTCATTCACCTTTATAGGGTTAAAGGAAGCAATATTAATTTATAATAGCAGTTGTATTTGCATACTTTACACACAGAATATAGCACTATTTACATTATTTATATTAATTTTGACACTGATATGATACTCCAAGTTGTGCTGTATAATAATGCTTATATACAGTGGATATAAAAAGTGTACACACCTGTGTTAAAATAACAGGTTTTTGTGATATAAAAAATGAGCCACAATAAATCATTTCAAAACTTTTCCCACCTTTAATGTGACCTATAACCTGTACAATTCAGTTCAAAAACAAACAAATCTATTAGGGGAAAAAATATAAAAAATAAAAAACGTACAATAACCGGTTGCATAAGTGTGCACACCCTTAAACTAATACTTTGTCAAAACACCTTTTGATTTAATCACAGCATTCAGCCTTCTTGCGTAGGAGTCTATGAGCATGGCACATCTTGACTTGGCACTATTTTCCTACTCTTCCTTGTTAAAGCACTCCAAATCTGTCAGACTGCAAGGGCATCTTCAGGTCACCCCACCAATTTTCTATTGGATTTAGGTTTGGGCTCTGGCTGGGCCATTCCAAAACTTTGATTTTCTTCTGGTGAAGCCATTCTTTTGTTGATTTGGATGTATGAAGAGAGACCTGGAAGAGCTCTCCGATCTTGTAGCCCAGGCAGGTATGACCCTATCCCTGAGTAGCATTCTGCCATCACCCAGAATGATGCCGCAGTACAAGGACAAAATGATTGACTTCAACTATTGGCTAAACTTCTGGTGCCATTTAAAGGGATCCAGTATCTGTCTGCCTGGGATGACATGGTCGACAGACCACGATGCTTTGCCAGAGATAGCCTGCACCTGATACCCCTGGGATTCCAGATACTGGCTAAGGTTCTTGCCGCGCACCTATACTGCCTTTTTTAGGCAAGTTTCAAATGACAAATTCACCACCGTAACAGGAACAGGCAAGCAAAAACTGAGGGTGATGCTACTCCGTGCTAGAAGTCTAAATCTCAAAATGCACTCACTCGAGGCACTCCTTAAAATGGAGAACATCGATATCTGTGCAGTGACTGAGACCTGGTTCAAGGCTCCAGAGAACACCCCTGTACTACCAGGCTATAACTCATACCACACTTTTCGGCCATGTAACCTGGACCGGAACACCAAAGGCAGAGGTGTGTCCATATTCATTAAGGATATCCACACCTCCAGGCTAGTTGCTCAGCATAATGCAGCCAAGGTTATCCAAGTGCAACTAACTCTGGGCAAAACTGCAATCCAAATTGTAGCTTGGTACAGATCACCCACCATGCCCCAGGATTCCCACTCCTCTTTTCTTGATGTACTGGAAAATATTAGGGTTCAACCAAACACCCTAATGGGCGATTTCAACTACCCCACCATTAATTGGGAAAACTACTCATGCACCAACTCCTTCGCTCAACACTTTCTGGAATTCATAAACTCCAATGCCCTGGATCAACTTATCCACACCCCCACCAGGGCCAACAATGTCCTAGATCTAGTCATTACCAACATGAGTGACCGGTGTTCCATACCTGAAGTCAACGCCTCATTGGTCCGATCCGACAATAAGCTAATTACCTTAGACATCCACATCCTACCCCCACCCCCCATTAAGGAAACCATAGTAAAAAATTTCTCCAAAGCCAACTTCATGCTTCTTAAGAGAGAAGTGGTGAACTTCACGACACCCATGCAGATGGACAATACAGTTATGACTACTGAATCCTACACAATTGCACTTTATAAGCACTTACATGAGTGCATGGATCGTGCTATCCCAAACAGAACCAATATGCTATCCTCCAAAAAAAGGAAGCCAATCTGGTGGTCCCCTTCAATAAACAAACTGTACAACCGAAGAAAGAAACTGTTGCAAAAGAGAGTAAAATCCCATGAGTGGAGGAGCTCCCTGGTCAGTCTCAGTAAGAAGCTGCGATCCCTGATAAAATCTTCCAAAGCTAGTTACGAAAACAAAAATCGCCATTGATTCTAAAGACAACCACAAAGCATTCTATAGCTATGTCAAGAATCTCAATGGCAACACTCAGATATGCTCTGAGTTACAGCACAATGGCACTAAATATACAGACCCAGCTGATATTGCCAACATCCTGGCAGATAGGTTCAGTGCTAACTTTCCCCCTCTCACCCCCTAAAGAGCCCATCTCTATACCGGAAGAAAGCGAAGTTCCTGTAATCACGGCTGCACAGGTGAAAACCACACTCTCCAAAGCCAAGAACACAGCATCCATGGGACCAGACAACATCCCAGGCTGCGTTCTACACGAACTACAGAACGAACTGGCACTCCACCTAAGTACCATGTTCAGTCATAGCCTCACGTCAGGATTTGTGCCTGCTGAGTGGTGCACAGCGACTGTTATCCCACTCCTCAAGGGGGGAGCCACCACGGACCCCGGGAACTACCACCCCATTAGCCTGACGAGCCTGGTCTGCAAGGCCATGGAACGTATCATCATGGAACTTATAAAGAAAGACATTGGTAATCTCCCATACTCTGGAATAAACTACGTATGTATATCAAACAAAGCTCCTCATTAGCACTCTTAAAGAAAAATCTTGATGATTGGATGGGGAATAGGAAATTCACCCCAGGGATCACCTCTGTGGCTCTGCTCGACAGTGGCACAGGAAAATAATTTTCTTGGGTGCAAAAGCCAGGGTAGCTTTTTGGCTGGACTTGTATAGGCCCCAGGGCCGATAGCCTAGTACCTACCTATGAACCTATGCTTGGGGTCATTGTGTTGAAAGGTGAAATTCCTCCTCATCTTCAGCTTTCTAGCAGATGCCTGAATGTTTTGGGCCAAAGGTTACTGGTATTTGAAACTGTTCATAATTCCCTCCACCTTGACTAAAACCCAGTTCCAGCTGAAAAAAAGCAACCCCAAAGCATGATACTGCCACCACCATGCTTCACCGTTGGGATGGTGTTCTTTTGGTGATACGAAGTGTTGTTTTTGCGCCAAATGTACCTTTTGGAATTGTGGCCAAAATGTTCAACCTTGGTCTCATCAGACCATAACACATTTTCCCACATGCTTTTGGGAGACTTGATGTATTGTTTTGCAAATTTTGCCAGGCCTTGGATGTTTTTCTGTGTAAGCAAAGGCTTCTGTCTTGCAACCTTACCCCATAGTCCAGACCCATGGAGAATATGGGAGATTGTTGTCACATGTAGTACACAACCAGTACTTGCCAGAAATTCCTGCAGCTCCTTCAGTGTTGCTACAGGTCTCTTGGCATTCTCCCTGACCAGTTTTCCTCTTGTCTTTTCATTAATTTTGGAGGGACGTCCAGTTCTTTGCAACATCACTGTTGTCCCATATTTTCTCCACTTTTTGATGACTGTCTTCACTGTGTTCCATTATATATCCAGTGCTGTGGAAATTTTTTGTACCCTTCTCCTGACTGATGCATTTCAATAGTGAGATCCCTTTGATGCTTTGTAAGCTCTCTGTGATCCATGGCTTTTGCTGTAGCAGGAAACTGAGTAAATTTCAGGAAGATCCTACTAAGACAGCTGAACTTTCTTTGGGGTTAATCAGAGTCTCTCTAATTGATGGCAGGTGTGTACCCAAGAAGACTGAATGTTGTAATTAAAGCAAAAGGTGCTTCAACAAAGGATTAGTTTAAGGATGTGCACAGTTATGCAACCAGCTTATTGTGCGTTTTTTATTTTTTATATTTTTTCCTCTAACAAATTTGTTTGTTTTCAATTGAATTGTACAGGTTATAGGTCCCATTAAAGGTGGGAACATTTTTGAAATGATTTATTGTGGTCTCATTTTTTATAACACAAAAACCTGGCATCTGGCATTTTAACAGTGGTGTGTATACTTTTTATATCCACTGTATATGGTGTGTGTGTGTGTGTGTGTGTGTGTGTGTGTGTGTGTGTGTGTGTGTGTGTGTGTGTATATATATATATATATATATATATATATATATATATATATATATTTTTTTTTTTGGTTTTATATTGTTAGTTTTCAGTGAAATGAGATTCATATATATATAAAAGTTAAGTAGGTGGAGGGCTACGCCCCCACACCCCCCCAGCTATATATACTAACTCCTGGATCGCACTACAGTGGGGAAAAGGGCATATACCTTTTATTTTCCCAACAGTACTTACATTCAGTGAAATGAGATGTTCTTCGTCTTCCATTGCTGCAGTCCTGACTATAGGGTATAGTCCGCGTCCCAGTCGGCCCGAATACCAGAGTATAAGGCTGACGTCGGTCAGGGCGCATTAGACTGACGTCAGTACGTCAGGGTACTAATGCGCATGACCGACGTCATATCCTCAGTCTTTTTTGCCGCATGGTCCGATGCAGAAGCAGTTTTGCGAGTGCAGGTTGGCGTACTGAAATATTTCCGATTCCGGAGTTTCAGACCGAAACAGAGTTGGCTAAGTACCCGTTGGGGAACATTTTGGTTTTTCTTGCCTCAGTATTTTACCGGATGTCAGAAAAAGTGAATAACTGTATTTCTTGTGGGAAACAGATACCTCATAGGGATTATCATACCTTGTGTATACCTTGTTTAGGGCCTGAGCACGACGTTGTTGGTTGCCGCTCTTGTGCTAGGTTTAACAAACGCACTATTAAGAGGAGGTTAGACTGTGCCAGGTTAGTGTTTGGGAAGCGTTGCAATTATAAAATGCCGTCGGATGCTCCGACGCCTGCTTCCTCCAAGAAGCGCAAGGATAAAACAGTGAAGCCTAGGGTTGAGGAACCGGCAGTCCCGGACGTCGGTTCTTTGGAAGGCTCAGTGGAGCCGGAGATTTTGCCAGGAGTTTCCATGGAGTCCCAGGCAGAAACTATACTCTTACAGGATGTGCCTTCTCAGGAGGTAGGCCAGGCTGAGGGGGCTTCTCAGGTGACTGTTCTTCCCTCTGTTCCCAAGGCAGTTAGGGCCTCTCCTTCTGTTGCCAAAACTTCTATGAGAGGTAGGCCTACTTCAGCTTCCGTGGGGGCTTCTCCTACCATTTCAGGTTCTGTACCTAAGAAACATATGCTTAAGATGGCAGAAGATTTGATTACTATGATTAGGGGTTCTATGCCCCCGCCTGATAAGAGGCCTAGGGTGGAATCTGAGTTTGAGAGTTTTGAACAGTGTTCTGAGGCTTCAGAATCTTCTGTGGAAGATTTGCAGGAGTATCCTACCTATTCTGATTCTGATGTGGATGATTCCACTCCTACAGCGTCTCCACCTGAGGATTTCTCATTTTCAGAGACTTTGCATTCCATGAGGGAGCACTTTAAATGGGAAGGCCAGGATTACTCTGACTCCAGGAAAAGGCTTAGGGAGTTCTTGTTTTACCCCAGCATAGGCCTTTAGCTATTCCTCCTGTGTTGAATGTGGTGGAAGATGTTTTGCAGAGGCTTCCCTGAACCCTGACTCTTTGCCTCCTGCTCCTGTTAAGCCTGATAGGTATTATAGGGTGCCTGAAGCTCATAAATATTTGTTTAAGAGTCCTAGGGCGGACCCAGAAACTATTTCCCAGGGGCCTAAGGGTGTAAAAGCTTCTGTGGTTAAAAATCCTGTCCCCACTGATAAAGAGGCAAGGGCTTTGGATAGGTGGGGAAAGAAAGTGTATACTTCTTCCACTCCGGCCATGAGAGCTTTGAATTGTCAGTTTCACATGTTAAAATATCAGAATTACCTTCTTTCACAATTGAAATCTAAGGTGGATGCTTTGGCGGAAGGTATTGAGTGTAAAGAGTTGCTGGATTTGGTTCATGTGTCCGAACAAGTGGGTAAGCATTCTTTGCAATGTGGTTTTGATGCTGTACAGGCCTCCTCGAGGGTGGCTGCTACCAGCTCTGTTCTTCGCAGGCATGCCTGGTTGAAGGATCAGAATTTAGCTGAGCATGTTAAGACAAGGATTTTGGATGCTCCTTTACAGTCTGATGTGTTGTTTGGTTCGCCTGTGGAAGCTGTTTTAAAGAAAATGGAGGACAAAGCTAAGTCTATGCAAACTGTTAAAGATTTTTGCAGGTGCAGCCACCAAGTTTAGTAGAAATTGGCCTGCTAAGGGGTGGACATATCCTGCTTATGATTCTCAGTCTAGGGGTAGGTCTAGGCGTGGTAGGGGCAGGGCTCAAAGTTCTTTTAGGCCTAGAACAGGGAGTTCACCTGCTCAGACTTCTGGTGAGGGCAGGGGTCAGTCCTTTCGTAAACAGACCCAATGACCTGTTATTTCAGCTGCCAGCAGATTCTCGTCTGGCAGCTCCTTTGGGGGGAAGACTGTCTCTTTTCAAAGAAAATTGGGATTTAATTACTCAAGACAAATGGGTGTTGGATATCATTCACCACGGTTACAGATTTTATTTCCATACAATGCCCCCTTTCAAAGGCATGCCAGACGTTCCTCCTCTACAAAGAAAAGAGGCTCACAAGCAAGTTTTACAGTTACTTCACATAGGAGCCATTCAGCCAGTCCCTGTGTCAGAGAGGGGCCTAGGATTTTATTCTCGCCTGTTCCTTGTACCAAAGAAGGGGAACACGTGGAGACCAATTTTGGATTTATCTCTCCTCAACACGTTTTTGGACATTCCCAAGTTCAAGATGTTGACGTTACAACAGCTTTTACCTCTGCTGGGCAAAGATCACTGGATGGTAACTTTAGATCTCAAGGAAGCTTACCTTCATGTGCCTATAAGGCTAAGTTGCAGAAAGTATCTGCGGTTTCGAGCTGGAAATTCTCATTATCAGTTCTCTGCATTGCCCTTTGGCTTATCTACTGCGCCCAGAGTATTCACAAAGGTTCTGGCTCCAGTGATAGCTTACTTCAGGCTTCAAGGAATTCAAATCTATCCTTACTTGGACGACTGTCTGATTCTGGCTCAAGTAAAGGAAGACCTTCTACAGCATCTGGAATATGTTATAGCAGTGCTAAGATGCCTAGGGTATTCTGTGAGCGAAATAAAGTCCAGTCTAGTACCCTCTCAAGACATGTGCTTTCTGGGTGTAAGACTGAATACAGCAGCCCAGATGGCCTTTTTAACCCCGGACAAACAAAAGAGTCTGTCACTTTACTTCCATCAACTATCTCATCAGTCCGTGCTGACTGCAAGGACAGTCCTTCAAGCATTAGGGTTCATGGCATCTTGTATTCTGGTGCTTCCCAATGCCAAACTGCATATGAGGAAGCTACAATGGTATCTCAAAATGTATGGACACAGCACTGCCAGGATTTGGACACTGTCATTCAAATAATACCTTGCATTCAAAAGGAATTTTTGTGGTGGGCTCAGGAATGTCACCTAAACAAGGGACTCTCTGTGACCCGGCCAGAGGCAAGTCAGATTCTAACGACAGATGCCTCGGACATTGCTTGGGGAGCTCATCTAAATGGAAAGTGGATACAAGACAAGTGGCCTGCCAGACTACAGCATCTACATATCAACATGAAGGAGATGTTAGCAGTCCAGTTTGCATTAATGGCTTTCAAGGAGTTACTTCTTCCAGGGCAGGTGTTGATTCTAACAGACAACACAACTGTCATGTGGTACATCAACAAGCAAGGGGGAACACATTCTTATCCGCTATGCAGGCAAGCAATGATTTTATGGGAGACTGCTGAGCTTGCAACTAACTCTTCAGGCAAGGTTTCTGCCAGGAGCACAGAACTCCTTAGCAGATGTGTTAAGCAGACAAATCATGGATCCCCACGAGTGGAAACTGGATCTTCATGTATTTCAGAAACTGACAGTGTCATGGGGAACTCCAGACATAGATCTGTTCGCTTCTCCACTAAACCACCAGCTGCCAAAGTATTGCACAAAGGGGTTTCATCACACAGCTTGGAAAGTGGATGCTCTGTCTTTCAGTTGGAAAAACCTTCATGTGTATGCCTTTCCACCTCTACCGCTTCTTCCAAAGGTACTGTTAAAGGTCAGACAAGACAGGCCAAGGATGATTTTGTTAGCTCCAGATTGGCCTCGGCAACACTGGTACCCACTTCTACGGAGTCTGGTAAAGAAGCCTCCATGGCCTTTACCTCTGATTCCTCATCTGTTATCTCAGAAGGACGGTCATCTGCTCAATGTCAAGCTTCAATCTCTTCATCTCACAGCCTGGCATATTCTGTGTTGAAACACAGCAGGTCTCAGCTTCCTCAACAAGTTTTAAATGTGATTATGGAAGCTAGAAGGCCTAGTACTAGGAGAGTGTACGCAGAAAAATGGAAGAGATTTTTATTTTGGAGTACAGCAAAGAATTTGGAGATTTCAGAGCCTAATGTGAGTGTGGCTCTTCTATATCTTACTGAATTATTGGACAAAGGTTTGTCCTTCTCTTCCATAAAGATTCATGCTGCAGCAATTTCAGCTCACTATGATTGTGACCCACCTTTGTTTTCGCATCCTTTGTTCAAGCAGTTTCTTAGAGGGGCAAAGAATATAAGACCCCCACGTAGAGCTCCTACTCCTGCTTGGGATCTCAATTTTGTGTTGGAAAAACTTACTCTACAACCTTTTGAGCCTGCAGCTACTGCTGAATTGAAATATTTGTCATGGAAGACTGCTTTTCTGTTGGCTATTACTTCTGCAAGAAGGGTGTCTGAGTTGCAGGCCCTTATGGCAGTAGAGCCCTTTTGATTTTCCACAAGGACAGGGTATCATTACGTACTAATCCTTCCTTTATGCCTAAGGTGGTTTCTAGTGTGGCTTTAAACCAAACTATTCATTTGCCTACGTTTTTTGCAGATCCTCAAAATAAAGGGGAAAAGATTTTGCACACTTTAGATGTACACAGGCAATTGCGTTATTATTTGAGCAGGACTAAGAATTTTAGGCAGTCTCAGCAGTTACTTGTTTCTTTTGCTTTGAGTTCACAGGGCAAGCCTGTGT
>NC_056733.1:1605775850-1605813350 GCF_019279795.1 Protopterus annectens | reverse complement strand
GTCACCTCACTGCACTCCCAGAAAATATGTTGTTACCTCTTTCTTCCCCGTCACACCTCCAACATTTTATGTCTTTTTGAGGAAATATTCTCTGGCATGTACTTGGGTATAAAAATATCTGTGTATACAGTTCCAAGGAAAAATCCTAAATCTTCTAGATTTTATTGCATTTTTGGGAGACATACTGTACATATATCCTCCCATTGTTTCTTTGTGAATTGCTTATCCAGTCTCTCTTCCCAATCTTTTCTAACCTCCTCTGATTAATTCTTATAATTGTCATGCAATATTTTGTATGCTGTACTAATTATTCCTTTTTTAATGGCAGCTTCTGTTCTAGATTTTACTAAAAACTCTGCCAGTGCTGGTCTTTAGTTAAGGCCCTCTTTTTTTTTGATCTTTGCCTACACTCTGCTTTCCCTGTCAATTACTGATATCAGTCTCTAACCTGCAGTCCAAATACATTCTTAGCATATTTCCATTCAGCCTCTTGCCTTTTGTCTATGTCCATAATTGCAGCTATCCCTATTAGCAGAATCTCCTTTCTCCTTGCGTGTGTTGGCTTAGTTCTTAGGATACTTTCTGCTACTTTATAATATTCTGTATGATTATTGTTATTCTCCTTAACGGCCTGCATCCAAAGTCCCAGTCTTTCCTTCTTTCCTTGTTTCTTGAGCTTCCCCTCTGTTTCCTCATCATCCCTTTCCATCTTGAATTCTAGTTTTCTGCTTGTGCTATGTGTAGGAGCCTTTAACTGTGTAGCTCTGAAATACCCCTTCAAATCGGGTAATTTCAGTCCGCCCTCTTCTACTGGAAGAATCTGCTTATCCCACTTGACTTCTGCTGGCTTCCTCTCCCAGATAAGTCCTTCAGGTCTTTATTAATTGCTGTCCACAACTTCTTTTGTTGATAAAAATATGCCTGACCTGTGAATAAGAGTAATGGGGCTAAAAACATTTTAACAGTTTTTATCTTATTATCTATATCCATATGAAGTTCCATTTTCTCAGTTTTTGTATTTTCTTTTGTTTAGTCTCTTCCCACATATCCTTAGCTGCCACACTAGAATAATTTTTAATACATACTCCTAAATACTTAATTTTATCATGTCCCCATAAATATGGATATTGTTGAAACAATTCATAAAGGGGTACATAATTTATTGTTTTAGCTTCATTAATTTCGTATCCTGAAAAGGTGTTAAACTGTCTCAAAATATTCCACAACACTGTGTCTGTTTTTATCAGGTATAAAATTACATCATCTGCAAATATAGCCAACTTTTCTTGACTACCATACCAATTATATCCATGAATTTCTGAGTCCCTTATTTTCTTTGCCAATGATTCTAAATATAATGCAGATAATAAACGGGAAGAAGGATACCCCTGTCTGGCTCCTTGCTCAAGCAGAAATTATCAGAGAGGACCCCACCCACTTTAATTTTCGCCTCCCATCCCTCATGTAGCTTCCCAATCATCCTTTTAATTTTTTCAAGAAATGCAAATGCTTCTATTGCCCTGCTCATAAAGTCCCATCTTACTTTGTCAAATGCTTTCTCTGGATCAGCATCTACCAACAACAGTGGTATTTTCTTACATTCTGCTTCCCTCTGGATTATCAATGTTTTGTTAGTGTTGTCAAATGTTTGCCTCCCCTCCACAAAACCACAGTGATCCATATTCGGTTATGACAATAATTGTGTCCTTCATTTAACCATTATATAACTTGAACACTTTATAATCATGGTTTAGTATTGATATGGGCCTGTAAGAAGCTGGATCTGATCGACCTTTTACCCTCTTTCGATATTACAGCTGCCACTGCTTTCTTCCAGGATGTTGGTACTTCTGCTCATCTTAAAATACTGTTAAACAAAACTTTCCAGATCTTTTATAATTTTTTTTCCCTCCTAGCTTCCAACCTTCCACAGGAATTCCATCTATTCCTGGGGACTTTTTCTGTAGATTGGTTATACATCACAATTTTTATCTCCTCCTATGCTGTTGGTAATTGAATCTTGTCAGCCTCTGACTATGGCATATTTAATTCTTCCATAAACATTTCAATTTGTATCTTTTTTTTTTATTTCCAGATTTCTATGCTTTGTACAGACTTTCATAGAATTTCAGAAATAGTTCTAACACCTCTACATGATCTCGTTACCTTCCTTGTTATAGACTCCCTAAGTTGGTGACAGCCCATTCTACTTTCTGTTGCCTGAGTCATTGTGCTTAAATGTTTTTGTGCTCTAGTGTTATTCTCAAAAAAACAGTTGCTTAACAGCAGTCTTTCTAATCTTGTGTACATTATTGAGGTAATCCCTTATTTTATGCTTAACATTCTACAGTTGACCCTTCCCTTGATCTGTCAGATCCCCCTATTCATTATTGAGGTAATCCCTTATTTTATGCTTAACATTCTATAGTTGATCCTCTTCTTGATCTGTGAGATTCCCCTATTCATTATTGAGGTAATCCCTTATTTTATGCTTAACATTCTGCAGTTGATCCTCTTCTTGATGTGAGATTCCCCTATTCTGCAATACTTAAACATTTGTCAATCCCTCTAAGTAAGTCTTACTTTTCAACCATGTCTCCCTTTCTTTTATTTCCACCCTGCTTTTAAACTCCTTAATTTTATCCCACTCCCTAGCTATATTTTCAGAAGTAATTTGTCTTCTCAAATAGCTCCTGAATAATCTCCACTACCCATTCCTTAAATTCCTCTCTTTTCAACAGATAGGTGGGAAAGTGCCAGTGTCTCATTTTTATTTCATTACCCTGTGTTGTTATTTTGGTTACTGTTGGTGCAGGATCTAAAATAGTTATTGGGTGCATATCAAGACCTTCAATTAAACTCACATGGTACTATGAAATATAAATTCTGTCTACTGTAGCCCAGTTTTTATATCTTGGGGAATAATATGTAAATTCACTCTGAACTCCTGTTATTGAATTTACATCTTCCGTGCCAAATATTTTCATAAATTTCTTCAAAAATCTACCCTCCTTTGTTGCACTTTCCCTTTTGGGCCTCCCAGACACATCTACATTGCTGCAAATTAAATTCCATTCCCCACCTATAAGTAATATTCTTTACTGAAAACTGATTATTTCTCCCAGAATTTTCTTAAGCTTCATTATAGCAGTTTTAGGTGGAATATAAATGCATGCCAGTGTAGTCCTCCTTCCTTGCCAGGAGCCACTTAACAATACAAATCTACAATTATTATCTTTTTTTTATTCTCTTCTATCACTATTGGAGCTCCTTTTGCAATTAATACAAGTACTCCTCTTTTTCTGTGTCCAAGGTACTCCACTGAATAACCATCCTGTAAACCTTTCTTTATCAAATTCACATATTCAGGTTTTTCCAAGTGTGTCTCCTATAACATAGGTATCTGCACTCTACATTTTTAATATAGTTCACTATTCTTTCTTTTTTGTATTTGGTTTGTGAGACCATTGACATTTAAAGATATTACAGAAAGCATCATTGTATTAAAAGGTAGTTATTCCCACCTTTTATGTATAACATATTTTTTGTTAAATCTACTACCAGCTTTTGTGTTATAAGCATACATTGTTACGGAGGTTGAACCTTTATATAGTTGTTTCTTGTCATAACCATTTGAGCCTATGTGACATCTTACAAAACTTTTGGTTTTATTGAAAGCCATCAAAAATTCCCCCCTAAAACCTATAAATGTAATACTAGCACACACAACTATAATACTGATACAAAACTGCACACATCTTCAGAAATTGATGTTTTACCCTCCTAATCGGGAAAAAAATGTCCCAGACTGACAGCCACACGCATAGACTTGAGTTAATCTAAAATAAATGTTATCCATGCTAAACATGGTGCATCCTGTGCTTCTACTAAGTGCTGACTGGGTTTGTCTTATCTTTGTAGCTTTCCCAGTTGGGAGACCACCTGAATGCTTTCAGAGAATGTTATCTCTTAGCCAGTTTCTCTTTTCTTTTTCCCCCCAGCCAGTCACTCTCCACCAGACTGTAACAGATTTTTCTTTAGCAGGTTGTTTCCATGGAGACATGAGGGCCATATACAGAACTGGTACTAAGCATACATTCATTTGCTAGACAAAAGCCTCATAATATTCAATATTCTTTTTCATGTTCTTGATTTCTTTTTAAACTTATTACTAAATCAATCTCAGGTCCATAATTTAGTCATTCCCCATGCAAGAATGACAAAAAGCAGATTTTGTCCCTTTTATGCTCTTTTAACCAGGCATTGTACGTTGCAGTGCATACATTTCTTAAAGCTGTACAAGAAGAAAGAGAGACAGGAGAAAGAAAGGAAAAAAAAAAAGAACAGCACTTATTTACAATTCCTATTGCACTTAAAAATAGCTGATAAAACTTTACTTTGTAGCATACAAAGAATTTTCCGAACATTAATGACATGAAGTAGGGCATAAACTTTGAATCCCCGACAAGTCCAACAGATTCTGAAAAAGTCCAATATTTCCAGATTTTCTTATTCTGTCATAGTAACAAATATAAGTATTGCATTGTAATTCCACATTAAGCTACTGGTTTTACTACTGTTTATTTCCACCTCCCAAATCCTGTTTCTGCTTCATTTCCAACATACTCTTGATTCTCCTGGTCAACTCTCGTTGTCCCTTCCTTCTCTCCAATATTTTCCACTGAAGCAGTGGAAAATGTTTCACAGGTACAGTCTCTCTGGTTTTTATTACCAGAAGAACAAGAAGCAGAATATACTTCTTTTTCACAGGTCACTTTTTGTTGAACAACTTTTTTGTATTTCCTCCTTAGCATGTATGTACTTCATCAAAAAAGATTTTGTCCCTTCAGGGAAGAATACCTTGACGACAGCTAGGTACAGCAGTTTGAATATCATACCTGTGTCTTGACATTCCCTGAGTAGTGAAATTAATTTACTGCTCTTCTGCCTGGTGCATGAGGAGTAATCATTCTTCGCAAACACTCTGCTGTCTCCCACTTTCAGCATTCTGTCCTTCTGCCACACTTTTGTCAGAATCAACAACTCCTGCTGGTAGGATTGCATCTTTACTATTAAAGTTCTAGGTTGCTTTCTCATAGCCAGGTTTGGAGCATACACACAATGTGCCCTTTCAACTAAACTCCTGCTGTGGAATACAAGTCCAGTTGCTTAATGCACTTTCATAGGTAGGTACTAGGCTATTGGCCCTAGGGCCTATACAAGCCTAGCCAAAAAGGTACCCTGACTTTTGTCACCCAAGAAAATTATTTTCCTGTTCCCCTGTCGAGCAGAACCACAGAAGTGATCCCCGGGGAGAATTTCCTATTACCCATCCAGTCATCAAGATTTTTCTTGAAGAGTGCTAATGAGGAGCTCTGTTTGACATAGATAGGTAGTCTGTTCCAGAGTATGGGAAGTCTCTGGGACAGGAATCTATCCCTCCAGCTTGTTCTGTTTATTGTGGTGACAAGGTTTGGGTCCCTAGAGCATGTAGCTTGGAGGGATTGGGATTTCTTTAAGTGGAGCATGTCCAACAGCTCTGGGTTTGACATAGCTTTGTATATTAGGCAGAGATCATCCTTGAGTAGGCGATATGCGACGGAGTAAAGCTGGAGTTTTTTTAGATGGTCTGTGTAGGGCACCTGTTTGAGGCCAGTAATCCTCTTTGTGAGGTATTTTTGCGGCCTTTCCAGTTGTTGTAGATGTCTTGTGAGGTACATACCAAAAGGGACGTTGTACTCTATAATGGGTCTAATGAGTGATGAGTAGAGGGGAACAATGACCTCTTTTTTTCTGGATGAGAAACCGTTTTTCTGATGAGGTGTGCCACGTAGAAGGATTTCCTGACCACTGTGGCGATGTGATTATCAAAGGAGAGACTACTGTCCACCTGTGTCCCAAGGTCTCTTATCACACTTTCGGTGTTAAGTAGACTACCTCCTATGTGGTAGTTCATAGGTACAGAGTTTTTACCAAAGGGGATGACAATGCACTTTTTGGCATTGAGCTTGAGACCATGAATTTGACACCAGGTATCTGTCTCAGTGAGGCCGTTTTGTAGGATTTCCACATCTTTAGGAGTTTCGATTATGACTCCTAGTTTGCAGTCATCTGCAAATCTAGTTAGCCAAAGACCTTCTGTGTTAGCCTGTACTTCAGAGAAGTAGATACCAAACAGGAGAGGACCCAGGTCTGAACCCTGTGGTACTCCACTTGCCACTGGTATAAAGTCTGATTTGGAGTCTGCTACTTTCACAGTGTGGGTTCTGTCAGTAAGCCAGTTAGCAACCCATCTTGTGACATAGGAATTTATACCTAGTTTAGTGAGTTTATCTATAATTCTAGAGTGGGGAATGGTGTCGAACGCCTTGGCGAGATCTAGATAGGCTGTGTGAGCCACCTTACCCTCATCTATGGCTTTGGTGACTACTTCAAAGAAGTCTGTTAGGTTTAGGAGACATGATCTGCCTTTTACAAACCCAAACTGTGTGTGGTCCACAGTTTGGAGATCTCTAATGTCTTTGTTTATGAGTTCCATGATGATTCATTCCATGGCATTGCAGACCAGGCTTGTCAGGCTAATGGGGCGGTAGTTCCCGGGGTCTGTTGTGCCCCCCCCCTCTGTGGAGTGGGATAACTGTTGCGGTGCACCATTCAATGGGCACAAAGCCTGAGGTGAGGCTATGACTTGGGTGGGGTGCCAGTTCATTCTGTAGTTCATGTAGAAGGCAGCCTGTGATGTTGTCAGGTCCCATGAATGCTGTGTTCTTGGCTTTGGAGAGTGAGGTCTTTACCTGTGCAGCTGTGATTACAGGAACTTTGCATTCTTCCAGTATAAAGATGGGCCCTTTAGGGGTGAGAGGGGGGGGTAAAGTTAGCACTGAACCTATCTGCCAGGATTTTGGCAATATCAGTTGGTTCTGTATATTTAGTGTCATTGTGCTGTAACTGAGAGCAGATCTGAGTGTTGCCATTGAGATTCTTGACATAGCTATAGAATGCTTTGTGGTTGTCTTTAGAATCAGTGGCAATTTTGTTTTCATAACTAGCTTTGGAGGGTTTTATGAGGGATCTCAGCTTCTTACTGAGGCTGACCAGGGAGTTTCTCCAATCGTGGGATTTTACTCTTTTTTGCAACAGTTAATTTCTTCTGTTGTAGAGTTTGTTTATGGCAGAAGACCACCAGATTGGCTTTCTTTTTTTGGAGGATAGCATCTTGGTTCTGTTAGGGATAGCACGATCCATGCACTCGTGTAAGTGCTTATAAAGTGCATTTGTGTAGGATTCAGCAGTCGTACCTTTATTGTCCTTCTGCATGGGTGTCGTGAAGTTTGCCACTTCTGTCTTAAGAAGCGTGAAGTTGGCTTTGGAGAAAATTTTTACGGTTGTTTTCATAATGGGGGGTGGAAGTGGGATGTGGATGTCTAGGGTGATTAGTTTGTGGTCTGATCTGAATAGTGAGGAGCTGACCTCTGGTGTGGAACACCGGTCACCCAAGTTGGTGATGACCAGGTCTGGGATATTGCTGCCCCTGGTGAGGGTGTGGATAAGTTGATCCAAGCCGTTGGAATTGATGATTTCCAGAAAACATTGAGCAAAAGAGTTGGTGCATGAGTAGTTTTCCCAGTTAATGGTAGGATAGTTGAAATCACCCATTATTAGAGTGTTGGGTTGTACCTTAATATTTTCCAGTGTATCAAGAAAAGAGGAGTGGGAATCCTGGGGCATGGTGGGGGGTCTGTAGCAAGCTACAATCTGGATTGCGGTTTTGCCCAGAGTTTAGTTGAACTTGGATAATCTCGGATGCATTATACTGAGCAACTAGCTTGGTGGTGTGGATATCCTTAATGAATATTGGCACGCCTCCACCTTTAGTGTTTCGGTCCGGGTTTGGTGGCCGAAAGGTGTGGTATGAATTATAGCCTGGTTAATGCAGGGGTGCTGTCTGGAGCTTTGAACCAGGTCTCTGTCACTGACATGCTCTCCATTTTAAGGAGTGCCTCGAGTGACTGCATTTTGAGATTTAGACTTCTAGCACTGAGTAGCATTACCCTCAGATTTTGCTTGCTTGTACCTGTTACGGTGGTAAATTTGTCATTTGAACCTTGCCTAAAAAAGGCACTATAGGGGTGGAAAGAGCCTTTGCCAGTATCCGGAATCCCAAGGGCGACAGTTGCAGGCCATCTCTGGCAAAGCAGCATGGTCTGTTGATCATGTCATCCCAGGCAGACAGATACTGGATTCCCTTAGAATGACACCAGAAGCTTAGCCAATTGTTAAAGTCCATCATTTTGTCCTTGTACTGTGGCATCATTCTGGGTGATGGCAGGATGCTACTCGGGGCTAGGGTCATACCTGTCTGGGATACAAGACCGGAGAGCTCCTCCATGTCTCTTTTCATGTAGTCCAGGGAGGTACGTCTCAGGTCATTCACGCCAACATGAACAATGACAGAGTCATATTTGTACTTGTTGTGGAGTGACCACGAGTGCGTGCGTTATGTGGCGCATCCTGGCACCTGACAGGCAGCTGACAGTAACTTTTTCCTTGTTTAGCCTGGTGAGAGGAACATCAGTGTGCCTGACTATAGAGTCACCTATGACTAGAGTGTTGGGTACGTTATGCCTTATGGGCTGTAATTGAGTAGCACACTGATTATGTGGGCTATGTGTCATTTGGTTGTGTTGGGGGGTGGAGGTTGCTTGCATTTCTGCTTTGGAGGTCTCTGGGCAGATTTGTACTGAGAGCCTCCGCGAATGTAGGCATGTGTTTTGTGCTTCTGTGCGTTTGTTTTGGTGGTGCAGGTTTTGAGGAACTATGTGATGAGTGTGGTGCGGTGCAAGTGTTTACCTTCTCCTCTTGACTGTCTAGGCAAATCTTTGGTGAAGAGAGCTTTGCTTCCAGTTTGGCTATATAAGTGCATCTCTCACAGGTCATAGTGTTGGGTGGTAGGAGGAGAGGGTTGTCTGTGTACATGAGGAAATTGCTGCATTATCCCAAGATGCCCAGATTCATCAGGTAGACAGGAGAAAACACCGGGAGCTGACCTTTTTAGACATGCCTGAATAGGTGCTTATTTATTAAGTACTGAAAACTGTTTTCCTCTACACAAATGAGGAAAGTTGAGTGCTGTAGTAATTTGTCACTTATTTAGTGCTTACAATGAGTTCTGAACAAGTGCTGAGCGCAAAGAAACAGATTTGAGTGCTAAAACTAAAAAGCTGGCTAGTTGCAAGAGAAATTTTGAAGAACAGACAGTATGGCGCCAGGAATAGTTTAACCCCAGTTAAGTGGGGGGGGGGGGGGCTTAGGAGCTCCTAGACACAGCAAATCCGTATCTGGACAAGACCTGCCACAGGAAAGGGGGGGGGAAGCAAGCTTAGATTTTTTTTTTCAGTAAAGTGGAAATGGAGAAAGCTGGAACAGAAGTTAATTCAACGTTAAGAATCTGAGTGGGTTGGCCTCCACAAATGTTCTCTATTAGATTGAGTGAACTAATGACACTAGACTGGGAGGAGTGTCGCAAATCAAATATACAGTATGGGCGGGCAACTGCAAAGACACCAAGTATAAGAACACACAACACTAGGGAGGGTTGCTGGGAAAAATTACAATCCCTAGCTGTAGCCACTAAATGAAAGTTTTAAACAGATCAAGGAGCAGACTGTAGAGCATGCTTTTAACTGTAAACAGACAATTATCAAAAATGCACAAAAAAGCTTGGATAGAGCACTCACAAACAGAAAATACAACTCTCAGTATGAAAAAGCAGTTTACAGTTAAGGATTGTTAAAACAGTACATAAATGCAGTGAAACAATAAAAAAAGCTTTATAACAGTGCAAAATGTAGTAGATCAACTGTATAGCACAGTTATAAGCGTTTCAGAAGTGCAGTTCAGTGAAATAAGTGTAAGAAGTAACTTATCCTGCTCTTGGAATCTTAAGGAATTTCCACTTATGCAATGCAATCCAGAGCCTGAGCAATACAAATTAATTTATAAGATTAATTAGTAAAATTAATGCAGGCTGCTCTTCTGTCTACTCTGATACAACGGAAAATCTCAGGTTTTCTCTATGTGCTCTGTCCTCTAATTATATTATTTATTTATTTTTTTTGAAACATCACTTCCTGAGCAGTCTTGTATTCGGCCAGCTTTTTTCTTCATTACAGACTCTGATTTTTGCAACTTTATCACTGCATCTAAATATATGTTTAACGATTCTTCCATTTTTCCAGCTTTTTGTTTGTGCTGATATACTCCATCAGTGTTTTGTTTATTTTAACCAGGTCTGTGTGCAATTGTCTTATGTCATCTGGAGGTTACTGGAAATTATGTCTGGAGGTTGCAGTGCTTTTTGCTGAACAGTTGCAGAACTTTCCCCAGTCAGTGTTTCTTCCTTATTTTCTGTAGGTTCATAGGTTCATACTAGGCTATCTGCCCTAGGGCATTTATAAGCCTAGCCAGAATGTGTTTGGCTTTCGCCACCCATTTTAAATGAATTTTGCTATGCCCTTTTTCGAGGTTAGATTACTGTGCCTCTAACAGTGACACAGAAGTGATACCCGGGGTAAACCTACAGTCTCCCATCCACTCATCAAGATTCCTCTTGAAGAGAGTCAATGAGGGACTCTGCCTAACCTGGACTGGGATTTTATTCCAGAGTGAAGGGAGCCTCTGGGTTATGAATCTGTCCCTTCAGCATGTCCTATTTATTTCATTGCTGAGGTTCAAGTCTCTCGAGCGCGTAGCTCGATGGGATTTGGATTTTCTGAGGTGCAGCATGTCCATTAATTCCGGGGTTGGACATGACTTTATACGTAAGGCACAGATCGCCTCTGAGCAGGTGGTATGCCACTGAGTAGAGCTGGAGTTTCTTTAACCGGGCAGCATATGGCATCTGTTTGAGCCCTTTGATCCTCTTGGTGAGGTATTTTTGGGGTCTTTCCAGTTGCTGCAGGTGTCTGGTAAGGTACATCCCAAAAGGGGCATTGTACTCAATTATGGGCCTGATGAGGGATGAGTAAAGAGGCACGATTACCTCCCCTGATCTAGATGTGAATCCCTTCATGATTAGGTGGGCTTTATAAAATGTTTTTCTAACCACTTTGGTCACGTGGTTGTCAAATGAGAGATTGCTATCAACTTGGGTCCCCAGTTCCCTAATTACTTCTTCTGTACTTAATGGATTACCACTTATGTGCTAATTTGTGGGCACTTTGTTTTTGCCAAAGGGGATGACTATACACTTTTTGGCATTTAGCTTGAGGCTATGGCTCTGGCACTAGTTGTCTGTTTCTTTGAGGCCCTTTTGTAGGATGCTTGTGTCGGCTGGAGAGTCAATTATGGCGCCCAGTTTGCAGTCATCTGCGAACTTGGTCAGCCACAGTCCTTCCGTGTTAGCCTGTACCTCTGAGAAATATATACCGAACAAGAGAGGTCCCAGGACTGAGCCTTGTGGGACGCCACTTGTAACTGTAGCTGATTTTTTTCCATGTGCTCTGTATTTCTTTTTTCCTGGCATCCAGGCAGTACACTTACTAGCCAGTTACTGAAATTTACACATAACCACAAAAATCTACTGACCTTCTCTGTTGAGTTTCTGTTTTTACACTGGGATGGCTAGAGTCAAGCTGTTACTCCATGTGCAGCCATCTTGGAAGTCCCAGACACAACAGATTATAGATACATTTACGACATCTTCTGAAAAGCAGTTTTGTTTCACAAAGGGGGTGATAAAATTTTCCTTGTAACATCCAGGTAATCACAGATACTGAAATAAATTAGATTATTGTGAAAAAGAACTATCTAAACTGGACCCAAATAAGGCAGAAGAAGGACTTAGTAATGACCTGAGAACACCAAGACATGAATTTATAGTACTATTATATCTGCTATTCACTTGTCATTTAAATATAGGGGATTCCTCAAGATTGGAGACCTGCATTTGTTAAGTCTGTCTTTAAGGGAAAGGGATTAGGGTAAGCCTAGAGTCGAATACACCCATAAGTATACTTTCATTTTGTGGAAAATAATGGAGAAGGTTATTTCGGATAAATTGTCAGAGCTGGAAAGGGTGGGACATGAAACTATATATCAGTTTTTCTAATCCTATGACTTTTCTAGTAAAGAATTGTTGTACGTGTATCTGTTTTGAAAAACAAATCTCTAAAGGGACTATGTTCCAACACTGTGGAAGCAATCTTACCTCGTACCACTCCAAAGAGTTCAACTGAACTTGCTCACTATAGACTCATTGCAGTATTGTCAGCCCTTCCCACAGTATTACAAAGCTATTTTCATAGTTATCAAGTTGCATAAACAATGACAGCTTGCTTTCCTCTTGACAACATAGCTACAGAGCAGGCTACAGTACTGAGACCACACTGTTATCTTTCCTGGAAGTAATCAAACAAAATCAAAACCAAGGTCCGCTAGTTGCATTCCTTTTCCTGGACCTCTTAAAAGCTTTTGAAACTTTCTCTCCCAGTCTACTACTATAAGACCAGCAAATCTCAATATTGATCACTTTTTCATTCTGGGGTTTCAAAGTCACCTGGCAAAAATCTTATTCTAACTTCTTACCAGATACTTTGAAGGGTATCACAAGGGTCTGTACTAGGACCTCTCATTTTCGGTACTTTCATAAATGACATGCAAAACTCAGTCAAACACTGCTCAGTCATACAGTATGCAGGCAATTCTGTATTACTTTGCTTTGCTAATACCTGTAGTCAGCTCCAGACTTTGACACAAGAAGACCTTACACATAAAACTTCCAGCACCCCTTACCAGTGCCTCAGGGATCTAAACTCGCCCCACTGTTGTTTTCAGTCTTCATTAACAATGTACCCTGTGATCTCTCTAACCTTCCTATCATACTGTTTGCAGATGACATGGTTATTCTTCAGTCCAGTTCCTCGCATTCAAATATTCAAACACAGCCTCAGTCTAACTACCATAAACTACTGCTAAACTTCTCCAAAACAAAAAGTATGTTATTCAGAACCTAACAGAAGCTGAAAAAACACCTCCCAGACATTTCAACATTTCATTTTTCAGTGGTTCCCCAAAGGCAACAACCACTTCCTTTAAGTTTTTGGCTACGTAAGTCACTTAATTTCCAAAGCCACATTGAAAAAAAAAAGATTAGTTCTCTTTTATTCTGGTCCTGGAAAATGTCTCCATTTTCTCTCCAGACCAGCTCTTTGCTCAACTTGAATGCAGGCTCAGCATCATAGCCAAAAAAAACTTATCTACCGTACAGTCCATTGAAAACAAAATCTGCTGATTTAATTTTCAATTCCCTCCCTGAAGAACATCACTGCATCACCCCCTCCTAAGCCAAATGGCTGCCTGTCTCTTACAGAGCTGAGCTACTCCTAGGGTGTCTTCTTTTAAAACGATTTCAACCAATTGCTTTCCCACCTCTTGCAGACAGACTCAACCATCCCCTACAGCCTCTGTAACCTCTCCAATTAACTCCTTTACTTCAGATACCACAAACCAAAGCACACTGTGCAGAACATTCCTTCTGTATTCTTGCACCCAGACTCTGGCAAGCTCTCCCCTTCACCTAAGTAAGTCTTCTCTTTCCCTACATTCAGGGCTTACCTCAACAGACACCTCCTTTAAAAATCTGACTGCAAGTGCTTTTCCACTAGACCCATAACCTAACTCCCTCCTCACCTGCATCACTCCTACTTTGACCCTCTGTTGTCACTTGCTGATTCCCATGTTTACTACTAAAATTAATTCATGTTTTATATTTCTATTCTGTTAGTAATATTTACGTACTATATCAATTGTCTGTGGGATTATCTGCCTTCTGTAATTACTCTGTTTATGAATTTCCCATTTTATTTATTTATTTTTTTGTAAATTTCACCCAGGCTGTGCTTGCAAATGGTCTGTTGTAAGCGAATTAAATAAATAAACGTTATCTTCTTTCCACCACAGGTTGTTTGCAAACCATTGCATACATTCCAGATAAGCTGATTAAACCAAACCATCATCAATCACATGTCATGGCACTGATTCAATAACTTGGAGTCATCACTGACCCGCTCCATATATTTGATCATCACATTGATTGTATTGTCAACAAAACTGATTAGAAATATGGACTACTTTACAAAGCCAAACATTTCTTTACTGAAAAACAGTATTGCCTGCTGACTGGTATTTCCCACTCTAATATACTTAATGTCCATACTACCCAACTAAACAAACTACTGGAAATCTAGAATAATATAGCCAAGTTTCCTTTAACCTACAAAGTTGAGCACACCGCTTTACAGTGCTAAAAAAATACAGCAACTTGAACTGCCTCACATACTAACCCACTCCCAACTCAAAATATTTCATAAATTTATACATGTATGTACCACTTACTTGTTCTCCCTGTGACAGACTACTACAAAGTATACCCCCAAACATCTTGAGTTCCAGAATCAAAGTCTGCTACATCTAAGATTTAGAAGATCTACATTGATTGCTCTGTACTTGGTCTTTGTTACAAAAAAGGAACTCCCTACTCTCCAAAGTGTGACTTGAACCCAGAGGTGCAGCTAGAGTGGAGCAAAGAGGGCAGCCTCACCAGGTGCAAAGTGTTGAAGAGGTCTGATTGGCAGATGCAGAATGTTCTTTGGTCTTCAGTGCATTACCAACAGTCAGCTGAAAGTCAATATTGCTTGTGAGGTCAGAGGTGAAGCACTTTAGCACTTCTTGTGTGGTATAAACTATAGGAAGCCAATTTCTACAGATGTAGCAGTTCAATAGTCTTCAATTCAAAATTTTTTTTGGGGGGGGGGGTGCTCCAGAATGGAGAATGGCACAGGGTGTGCCAGTATTGCTAGCAATGACTGTAGTTGAACGAAATCCTAAAAAGTTCCAGAGACTAACAACTACATGGATGTGCACATGCACCTGTCCAGATGGCTAACACCTCTTTACTACCTTAGACTGTTGTTTCTGTACCCTGCGCCAGTTAATTATAGTAAAACCTTCTTAAGACTTTTCTCTGTAATAACCTTTTTACCTTTCCCCTGTGCTCACTGCTTCTTTCCATCTCCCTTAGTCCTTTTACTAACATCTGTTACACTATTACTTTTCTCCCAGTACTGCCTCTGCTTCTCTTTATTTCCCCTCTACTTTTACCTCAAGCATCTTAATCCACAAATGTTCCCTATAACATATTTTTTTACCAAGTCACATAACTGATATATGTCTATAGTTATTCAGTTATATCTGAATATTTTTGTTGTGCATTATCTTTTCTTGCTGTTTTACAACTCTACAAGCATGTAATTCTGTAATGGTGCAATTTGTTGAAGCTTTTTCTCCCTGTACCATTACTGAATAGGGTGTTTGTGCCCAGCCAGAATTTTCTGGTTAACAAATACAAATAAATAAATAAATGCATAAATACATACATGTATTTAAAGTTTTTTTCAGATGACTTGTTTGATGACTACAAAATACAACATTGTGGTTAGTATTGGGTTTGGATCATCAAGGTAAAAAGTGGTATAACCTCTCTCAGGTGAATACATATTCCCTTTAGAATTGCATGAGTACACACCTGCTTTGTACAAAAAAAAAAAAACCTTATATACCACTTCTGTACTGAAATGTCTTATTATAGAATTGAAATAACTGTGTTTTATATATGGTGTGCTCATTTTATAATTGATGTATTTTTCTTTTATTTAATAGAAATATCTCTCTAAATTCTTTGTAAAATCTGCACTTCAACTGTCAGTGTATATTTTGTTTTCTGAGCTTTTCTCCCCAGGCCTCCGCTGAAAATGGGCTTCCATCCAGATGGACTGTCTCAGTTAAATGTAAAATTAATAAATTAATAAAATATTCTTTTCTTGCTTTGGTGCACATACACGGTGAGTTTTAGTTGTTGACTATCATTGTCCCTAGATCTTTGACAAAGGTTTTGGTTATATCCATTTATTTTGTAGTTATATGTCCCTTTTGTCAGGTTTCATAATATTACATCAAATGACATTAAAGGTATGGTCAGTGCTACACTGTGTGTGTGTGTGTGTGTGTGTGTGTGTTTTCTGTAGACCAATTTGGCAGAACTTCATCTTTTACTGAAGCATTTTTTTTTTACTCAGTTTACAGATATCTGCATATTTGATTTATCCGTATCTTGTTTCCCATTGTTGTATACGAGTAGAATAAACCAAAAAATAAATGTCTACAGTACAACACCCTGAGAGCATACCTATCAACTGTCCCTGATTTTAGCTCAAAACTTTGGATCTATATTAAATGAACAAAGTTTTATAACTTCGAATACCATATCATCGACACCATATGGTCGAAGTTATAAAACTTAGAATAGTTAAAAGAAAAAAGTAACCTAATGGGTTAAAGAAGGGGGCAAGCCCCCACTGCACCCCACACCCCCCGCTCTTTAAATGTACCAACTCTGAGATCGCACTCCCTTTACTGCACTGTACCACAGTGCAATCTCGGAGTTGGTATATTTAAACAGTGGGGGGTGCAGGGGTGCAGGGGACTTGCCCCCCTGCCTACAACCCTTAGTTTAGGGTTTGTTTTATTTTATTTGTTTTCACTATTCAAAGTTTTATAACTTCGACTGTATGGTGTCGATCATATGTTAATCGAAGTTGTAAAACTTAGTTCATTTAATATAGACCCAAATTCTTGGACTTTTCCTCCTAAAACTGGTAATTTTCAGAGAAAAAAAGTGTCGGATTACAGTTAATAAATATTGAAAATAATTAGAGTTAAAGTTATCTTTTACTGTAGAAATGCATGTTAATTCACATTCTTATTCTGTCAAGTTAATAGTACTAATATTTTAAAAACTGTCCTTGATTACTTCTGAATTTGTCCCCGATTCTGGAGATAAGAGGTTGAGAGATATGGAGTGACACCACAGTTAACCCAACAGACAGGATAGACAGAAAATCACACCCAGAGACGTATACTACTGAAATCAGGGGTTGGACCAGGGATCTTTTAGATCTTCAGTGTAAGGCTTTCTGAACTAAGATATTTCTGGTTTTGTCACAATGGCAGTTATCCAAAATGCATTTTCACCTATATGTAGGTAAAGGGTCAGTGTTTTAATCTGAGGATCCCTTGATTCCAAGTTCTTTGTGTGTAACTGTATGAATCAGTTTTTATCCTGTGACCTATAGCGGACACTACTTTAGATGAAGTTGTTCAGTGGTATGGGTAAATCACATACAACAGCAACAAAGCTAGCAGATAACAAAGTGGCTCTGAATGTAATATGGGGTTGCATAGCTTTCTGTAGGGATTGATTAGTGATGCTCACTGGCTTCAGAAAGTATTTCACCTGTATATAAGTAAGAGTTGTTCAGAATGTACTAATGTTATGTGGTAACCATGTGTGATGTGTGTTCTAAATTGATATTGGCACATTTAAAAGTGAGCAAGTTAGAAAGCCTACAACTTGGATTCACCTGATGGTCATCGTGTTTCACTGTTGCAGTCATTACACTTGGGTTATCCTGCTGGCAGGCTACCCACAGTTGGCCCGAGTTCCAAAGTCTTGGTCCGGTGTCGGTTGATGTCGCCTCTTCCCTGACGTCAGTGCGCCAGGGGTATAAAAGATGCAACTGATGCCATTTTCTTCACTCTTTGTTGCCGTGCGGTGCCCGAAGCAAAAGCAGTTTGCAAGTGCCGGTCGGCCGACTCCTGAGATTTTCGAAATAGAGTTTCAAAACCGAAGTCTTCAATAAAGCTAAGTACCCCGTTGGGGAATCTTTTTCTTGCTCCAGAACCGATGTCAGTAAAAGTTAACAACTGTATTTCTTGTGGGAAGCAAATACCTCATAAGGATTTTCACTCTTACTGTATTCCTTGCCTAGGCCCTGACCACAACGTTACTAGTTGTCGGTTTTGTGCTAGATTCAACAAATGCACTATTAAACGTCAGTTAGAGTTTGCCTTGCATTACTTTGGCCGAAGGTTTAACTATATAATGCCGTCGGAACAACCGACGACCGGAATTCATAAAAAGCGCAAAGACAAGGAAAAGGACAGGCATCCGAGGTCCAAAACCGACGACGAAGCCTCTTCTAGGCCAGTCGCTGGTTCTCAGTGAGACGCTTTCGCAGTCCCTGACACCTGCTACCTCAGAGCCACAGGCCGTATCCACCTCCCACATGGAGACAGCTAGGCCTCTGGATACTCAAGGTATTGGGCCTACGGAAACTATTCCCTCAGATGGGTCCGGAGCCGCTGAGCAGGCATCGGCTTCTGAGGGTGTTTTCAGACCTTCACAGCTTACTCTCAAGTCCTCTGCAACAGCCAAGGTACAGTCAAAGACACCAGTAAAGACAAGGAAACAAGTACAGCATTTTCCTGGACAGTCATCTATGCCAAAGAAACAGATGCTTAAAATGGCCGAAGACTTAATTACTTTGATCAGGGGATCCCATCCCCCCTCCTGAAAAAAGGCCTAGGCAAGACACTGATTATGATTCCTCTGACCAGGTTTCTATTTCCTCTGATTCCTCCTCAGATCAGGGTTATTCTCTCCCTCCCTATGAGGACTCTGATGCTGAAGGATCTATACTTTCAGCCTCTCCACCTGAGGATTATTCTTTTGGGGAAACTCTGCACACCATGAGGGAACATTTCCAATGGGAGAGCCAGGATTATTCAGAATCTAAGAAAAGGCTCAGAGATTTTCTTTTACTGCCTCAGCACAGGCCCCTAGTGCTTGATATTGTTGATGATGTTTTCTCTGAATCCAGTCTGTCTCCTGATTCTTTACCCCTTGCACCAGTCAAGCCAGACAGGTATTACAGAGTCCCTGACTCTCATACATTTCTTTATAAAAACCCTGCTGCTGACCCAGAAACAATTTCACAGGGTCCCAAAGGGGTTAAGGCTTCCAGTGCAAAAAACCCTGTCCCCTCTGATAGGGATTCTAGAGCACTGGATAGATGGGGGGAAAAAAGTCTACTCTTCTGCTACTTTAGCTGTAAGGGCTTTTAACTGCTAGTTTCACATGCTTAAATACCAACAGTACCTTATGTCTTTGTTAAAACAGAAGATGCTTACAAATTCAGAAAATCCTGACAATAAGGAAATGCAGGCATTATTGCATGCAGCTGAACAAGTGGGAAAGCATACTTTGCAATGTGGTTTTGATTCATTAGAGGCTTCTTGCAAAGCCGCAATTACAGGTTGTGTCATTCGAAGTCATGCTTGGTTGAAAAAGCAAAGTTTACCAGAACATGTTAAAGTAAAATTATTGGATGCTCCACTACAGCATGATACTTTGTTTGGTGTTAAGGCAGAAGAGGTGTTAAAGAAAATGGAGGATAAAGCAAAATCTATGCAGACCGTAAAGGATTTCTTACAGGTTCAACCACCTAGGTTTAGTAGAAACTGGCCTTCAAAAAATTGGTCCTTTCAGGTCTCAGACAGGCCACAAAGAAGCAGACACAGATGCCCAAGAGGCAGATCTCAGCCCCAAGGATCCTACAGACCTAAACAATGGGGTGCTTCTACCCCCAAAGGAGGAGAAGACAAATCACAACCTTACAGGAAACCGTCCCAATGACTTCCTCTACAAAGGCCAGGCACTTACCTTTTGGCAGCACCCCTAGTGGGGAAAGCTAGCACTTTTCGCACAAAATTGAAACATAATTACCCGGGACAAATGGGTACTGAATATAATTAATGTGACAAATCCAAAGCGGATCAGACAACAAACGGAGGCAAAGAACAGCGTGCAAAAAATATAGTAAACTTCAAAATCCAAAGGCATGCACGTTGTCCAACTGGCAATGAAACGCTAGGTAGAAAAATCACTATAGTGTCTCCACAAATCAAAAACGAATCTTCACGATAAAAATTCTTTTATTTGAACCAGATGTAGTGAGCGCTTTCGCCAACAGGCTTCATCAGACTATCAAGAAACATAATGTTACATACATTTAAATAATATCACTTAAAATCCCATTGGTCACCTAAAACACCTGGTGACCTACGTAATAACTTAAAAGTGCTCATTTCTTAAAAAGGTGCTTTTATCACATAATGACATAAAGACAACCACAAACACTTCAATAGACACCAATGCATTTCATTATTTAGCTAAAATAGATCATTTCAAATCGCGGTCAATGCCATCATATGTACAGAAAAAAACACGATCTGTATGCGATCCTGTCTTAGCATACAAATGCTGCTTCATGTGTCATGTTTAGCAGTGAACAATTGCAAACTAAAATGAAAGTTAATAAAAAGTTTGCTCATATTATTGCAATCAAACTTCATATATATAGAAATAAAAACTAGATTTCACATTCCCTGCATAATAAAACATGAATCCATGCCTTCTAGTTCGAAATAGAACAAATAGCAAACAGCATTGCGTACATAAGATGTCTAGTATGTAATTGCTAGAATGACTAGCAAAGGGCAACAATATGTCCCTAACTCCCTTAAAGAGGACAATATGTGCAAAAACAGGGATGGGAGGGGACAATAAATGCAAATAAAACCTTTTTTAAAAAATAGAAGGATCTTTAAACCTTGATTAACACCTTTTACACCTGGATATGTAAATGATACTCTATTATTGTCCCCTCCCATCCCTGTTTTTGCACATATTGTTTTTTTCCCCCATTTCTTTTTGTTTTGGTTTATAAGCCATCACTTCCTTTCCAATATTGCTCATAGTAGGTTGTACTCATTCTCCCTCAGTATGAGAAGAATATTTGAGTAGACTTTATTGGACACACAAGTCTTCTCCGTATTTACTCTCAGTTCTTACCCGATATACATGTGGATGGGCATATAGAAAAACTACGAGGATAGTTGTAGCATTTGTATATTGTTTTTAAGTTCAGATTATTTGAATTATTAGTTGTTCTACATAGATATGGTATACAACTCTTTAAGGGAGTTAGGGACATATTGTTGCCCTTTGCTAGTCATTCTAGCAATTACATACTAGACATCTTATGTACGCAATGCTGTTTGCTATTTGTTCTATTTCGAACTAGAAGGCATGGATTCATGTTTTATTATGCAGGGAATGTGAGATCTAGTTTTTATTTCTATATATATGAAGTTTGATTGCAATAATATGAGCAAACTTTTTATTAACTTTCATTTTAGTTTGCAATTGTTCACTGCTAAACATGACACATGAAGCAGCATTTGTATGCTAAGACAGGATCGCATACAGATCGTGTTTTTTTCTGTACATATGATGGCATTGACCGCGATTTGAAATGATCTATTTTAGCTAAATAATGAAATGCATTGGTGTCTATTGAAGTGTTTGCGGTTGTCTTTATGTCATTATGTGATAAAAGCACCTTTTTAAGAAATGAGCACTTTTAAGTTATTACGTAGGTCACCAGGTGTTTTAGGTGACCAATGGGATTTTAAGTGATATTATTTAAATGTATGTAACATTATGTTTCTTGATAGTCTGATGAAGCCTGTTGGCGAAAGCGCTCACTACATCTGGTTCAAATAAAAGAATTTTTATCGTGAAGATTCGTTTTTGATTTGTGGAGACACTATAGTGATTTTTCTACCTAGCGTTTCATTGCCAGTTGGACAACGTGCATGCCTTTGGATTTTGAAGTTTACTGAATATAATTACTCAAGGTTACAGGTTCCACTTTCACACCCTTCCAAAATCAAAAGGTATGCCGAACCTGCCACAAAACCAATGGGTAGAGGCACAAAAGGAAATTGCTGCTCTCCTGGACATGGGAGCTATTCAAAGAGTACCACAGCAAGAACAGGGACAAGGATTTTACTCAAAGACTTTTCCTGGTACCCAGAAAGGACAAAGCCTGGAGACCAATACTGGACTTGTCAATCCTAAATATTTTCCTGGATGTTCCAAAATTCAAAATGTTAACACTACAGCAACTTCTACCCATGCTGGGCAAGAAGACTTGGCTAGTTACTTTGGACCTCAAGGAGGCATACCTGCATGTCCCAATCAGTCAATATTGCGGAATATACCTCAGATTCATAGCTGGCTCAATGCATTACCAATTCTCTGCACTGCCCTTTGGCTTATCTACTGCGCCCAGGGTCTTCACAAAATGCCTGGCACCACTAATTGCATTTTGCAGACAAAGAGGAATTCAAATATATCCCTACTTGGACGACTGCCTTATTCAAGCAGAGAGCAAGGACATTCTACTAAGACATCTGGTGTTTGTAAAAACATTACTAATTTGCCTAGGGTACACTGTAAACGAAAAAAAATCAAAACTAGTGCACCCTCAAGAGATAATATTCCTGGGTGCAAGCTTTTATTTATTTTATTTTATTTTACATTTGTTGACCGGGCTAGTCCAACTGGATACATGTCCATTTTCAGTGGAGGCCCGGGGAGAAAAGCTCCAGTAACATCATACTAAATAATAAACACACTGTAAACATACAGAAACATCTAATATAAAATTTGAAAATAGTTTAAAAAAGACTCAAAAAAGTAGAAAGATTTGAGAAAGGCACTTAGACAGAGTATTACAGCATCAGATTAAGTAAAATTTAGAAAAAATGACTGTATAAAAAGTGACTAGTACAACCAAGCATGGTGAGTAGTACTCAGGAGTGACAGAGTTAGGAATTAAGAAGGAAAGGTTAGTTTAAAAATCAAATTAATAGAGAAAAAAACGTTTAGTCAGGGTTGTTGCAAGAGCATAGCCAGTGGTTAGAGATGAAAAGTTTTAGGTTAGTTTTAAATAGTGGGAGTGAGGTTAGGGTTGTAAGGTCTTGTGGTAGGAGATTCCATATTTTGCCAACTGAATTAGAGAATATACTTAGAGAATAAGCTTAAATACAACTGCCCAGGTGGCTTATCTCCCGCCAGACAAACAAAGGCAACTGACATGATAGTTTCAAATGATGGCAACAAAGACCCAGCTCCCTGCAAGAAAACTTTTGCAGGCCCTGGGTTTCATGGCATCCTGCATTCTACTAATTCCATATGCAAGACTGCATATGAGGAAACTACAATGGTACCTAAAAAGTGTTTGGACTCAACATTGCCACAGCCTGGAAACAGTAATAACTATAATTCCCTGTCTACAACAAGAGTTTCTATGGTGGTCCAGGGCCTGTCGCCTCAACAAGGGACAGCCCTTCACCTTGCACACAGCCAGGCAAACAATAATAACGGATGCATCGGATTATGCCTGGGGGGGCGCACATGGAAGCAAATTGTATTCAGGGCACGTGGCCCAAGGAACAAATGAATCTTCACATCAATCAAAAAGAGATGCTAGCTGTACAGAATGCCCTGACAGCCTTCAAGGATCTGCTACATCCAGGACAACTATTGCTAAAGACGGACAACACCACAGTTATGTGGTACATAAACAAGCAAGGGGGCACACATTCCTACCCCCTCAGCAGGCAAGCCATGACTTTGTGGAACACTGCACTGACCTATCAAGTACATCTGCAGGCACAATTCCTGCCAGGAAAGAAAAATGCACTGGCAGACGAACTAAGCAGAAATCTCATGGATCCACACGAATGGAAACTAAACCCACAGGTCTTCAGCATGATAACAAGGAAATGGGGACGCCCAGACATATATCTTTTTGCCTCCCCTCACAACTGACAACTACAGAAATTCTGCACAAGGACTTATCACTCACAAGCATGGAAAGTGGATGCTCTTTCATTCAGCTGGGAAACCCTGACAGTTTATGCCTTCCCTCCACTGCCTCTTCTTCCCAAGGTACTCCTAAAAGTCAGACAAGAGAAGCCAAAAATGATCCTGATTGCCCCAGACTGGCCACGCCAGCACTGGTACCCAATACTAAAGAGCTTGTCTCAAGGCCCAGCCTGGCCTTTACCTCAAGTTCCTCATCTCCTGACTCAACAGAACAACCAGATTCAGCACAGTCAACTCAGAACCTTAAATCTGGCTGCATGGCAGATAATATAGTCACTCAACCTACACCTCTCTCTAAAGCTGTTATGGATGTCATTTTAGAAGCCAGGAGGCCCAGCACTAGGAAATTCTATGCAGAAAAATGGAAGAGATTCCGTGCTTGGAACTAGGCCCAAGGACTTGAACCACTTGTACCAAATATACCTCAGATTTTATAATACCTAACTGAGATGCTGGACAAAGGCCTTTAATTTTCATCTATTAAGATCCATGCCTCTGCCATTTCAGCTCATTACAATACGGAACCTCCTATTTTTATTGCATCCACTACTAAGGCAGTACCTCAGAGGGGCAAGAAACATAAGACCCCCAAGGAGAGCAGCAATACCTACTTGGGACCTCAATTTTGTTTTAGAAAAACTCACACTGCCTCCTTTTGAGCCAGCCAGCACAGCTGACATAAAATTCTTATCATGGAAAACTGCTCTGCTCCTAGCAATAACTTCAGCAAGAAGAGTCTCAGAGTTACAGGCACTAATGGCAGTGAAACCTTTCATCATTTTTCATCAGGACAGGGTCTCTCTAAGGACAAACCCAACATTTATGCCAAAAGTGGTTTCCAGTGTGGCTCTTAACCAAACTATTCATTTGCCAACTTTCTATCCAAATCCCCAGAATAAAGGGGAGAGACTTCTGCACACTTTGGACATACACAGGCAGCTACGATTCTACTTGGACAAAACAAAAGCTTTCAGAAAAACTGAGCAGCTGTTTGTAGCTTATGCTGCAGGATCACAAGGAAAACCTATCTCAAAGCAGACAATTTCAAAATGGATAGGACATGGCATTCACTTCTGCTATGCACAACATGGCAACTCAGTGCCTAAGGGCATTAGGCCACATTCAACAAGAGCAGCAGCCACTTCAGCAGCTTTTCTCAGAGGAGTACCAATCAAAGACATTTTAGAAGCTGCAACCTGGAGTTCAGTGCACAGCTTCACAAAGCACTACCACTTACCTCTCTACTCTAAATCCAGAGCAGGCTTTGCCACTGCAGTCCTGCAGGGCCTGGTAGCCTCTCCTAATCCTATTTAGGCCCTGCCTCCCAACCTCAGCTCTGGGATTCAACCCAAGTGTAATGACTGCAACAGTGAAACACGATGAACATAGTACAGTTGTGTACCTACCATAAATGTAGATGTTCGAGTGTATTCACTGTTGCAGTCCAGGTTACCCTCCCACCATCCCCCTTTTCATTGCTGGGACTTTTCTGTACTTCTCAACTCTATACAACCTATGTGGTGTATTTGCTTGTAGATGAAGGAATTGTTTATTTTAGTACATGCATGCTTTTTGGCATACTTTTTTACAGCCTTCCTATTTGGGGGCACCTGACATCTGGGGCAAGAAAAACTGAAGAAAATGGCGTCGGTTGCATCTTTTATACCCCTGGCGCACTGACATCAGGAAAGAGGTGACATCAACCGATGCTGGACCAAGACTTTGCAACTCGGGCCGAATGCGGGTAGCCTTCCAGCAGGATAACCCAAGTGTAATGACTGCAACAGTGAATACACTCTAACATCTACATTTATGGTAGGTACACAACTGTACTTTTCAGCATCCTATCAAAACATGAAAAACTCCTACACATGATGTCCTCCAGAGCAATTTATTCAAAAACATGAAAAAAATATTTCTGTGTTGCTCAAACAGATTTTCTATTGCATCTTTTTGTTTTAAATAAGAAACTTATTCACTTTTGCTTTGAAAAAATGTAGGAATCCATCGTCTGATGATGATGATGATGATTATCGTCTTAAGAGAGAAACTCCATGTTGGAGACCCTGATATGGGGTTTACTAGGTTTGCAGTCCTTTGGGGAAAATCCATTGCAGATCATTTTTTTCATTGTGGTTCTGACTTGCCATTTGCCATCCTCCCTTCCACCAGATCAGTGGCCCAGGAGGTTAGGTCTCTGATGTCTTGGGTAAGAACATAAATGTGAGAAACTGCTAACACTGTACTGTGCTTTTTGCAGGCCTCTGGCAGCCAGGTTCTTTACTGTCTTTCTGGTATAGTGCCGTAACATGGTGAGCAATCAGGTTCTGCAATTATCAGTCTGTCTTTGAAGCGTTACTGATGCCAGATTTTGTGATCAGTTTCTGGAATCATACAAATATTACACCCCTTTGGAGGATGATGTCTTCCATTTCTTGCTGGCTCCATTGCAGGTTTTCATAAGTTCATAGGATGTTACTAGGCTATTGATCTGAGGGGCTGTACAACCCTAGCCATTAAATCTCAGTATAATACTAGATAAGAGATACCGTCTATGCCCAAGGTTTTTCTAGCAAGGATTACCCATGTCCGAGAGAAGCCGAGGCAATCCCTGGCAGAAATTTAGTTTCCCATCCAGCCATCACTTAAACAGAGGCATGGAGCCACTCTGCTTGACATAGATTGGAAGCCTGTTCCAGAGGAGTGGCAACTTCTGAGAGATGCATCCTGTTTATGTGGCAGGCCAGATTGAGGTCCTTGGAACAGAGGACTCTCGTCCTGTTTGACTTAACGGATGTGCAGTATTTCCATTAGATTTGCGGTCAGAGATAGCCCTATAAACCAGACACAAATCATCTTTAAGTAGTCTGTATGCTGCTGATTATAGTGACAGTGACTTCATTCTGCCCGTGTAAGACATGCTGGAGACCCAACATTTTTTTAGTTAGAAATCTCTTGAGGTCTCTCAAGTTGTTGCAGGTGTCTGGTACGGGTACATGGCAAAGGGAGCATTCTATTCAATAATAGGCCTGATGAGGGACGAGTACAGGGGGGTTATAACGTCTTTTGCTCTTGAGATGATGCCTTTGCTAATCAGGTGAACAATGTAGAATGCCTTGCTCACCACAGTAGACACATGGGGGTCAAAGTTTGAGGTCACAGTCAAGTTGGGTTCCCAGTTCTCTTACTACAGAATTGGTACTTAGGGTATTACTGTTTATTTTATAATCAGTAGGGACATTGTTTTTACTGAAGGGAATGATGATGCATTTTTTAGCATTTTAGTTTAAGACCATGGCTTTGGCACCCATCATTGTTCTGTGTAAGCTCCTTTTGAAGTACACTGACGTTGCTAGGGAATTTAATGGTAGCACCTAATTTGCAGTCATCTGCAAACTTGGTTAGCCACAGCCCCTCCGTTTTGGCCAGGACTTCTGAGGAGTATATACCAAACAAGAGGAAGGCCCAGCATTGACCGTTGTGGGACCCCACTGATGACTGGTCTGCTGGTAGAGGTAAAGTCTCCCACTGACTGAATGTTGTTGATCTGTGAGCCAGTTTGCAACCCACCTGATAACACAGGGGTTGATATTCAGCTGGGCTAGTTTGTCAATGATGCTCAAATGTGGGATAGCGTTGGAGGCCTTGGCCAAGTCAAGATAGGCTGTTTGCATGGCTTTGCCCTTGTCTGTGGCTCTGTTCACATTCTTGAAGAAGTCCACCAGGTTTAACAGACATGAACTGCCCTTGACAAAACCGAACCGGGATGAATCCAGGGTTTGGAGGTCACCTATATCCTTATTTATGAGGTCTCACAAGCACACCAGGGTTTGCCAAAGGCTCACTCTGTCAAAAAAATTATAGTATCAAACAAGATAAATGTAGCAGAGCCACCACAGAGAGAAGTGTGTAATTGTAAAATAAGTATTAAAACCAATTTTATTAAATATAAAGCTGTGATCAGCACAGAGACTAAAAACGGTGATGAGCGCTTTCGGCCTATGCCTTCCTCAGATCATATTACATTCCAACCAGAGGTGTTTTTTTTCAAAGTAGCTGGAACCAATCAGACTTCATCTAGTAATGATATCATCCATTGGTTTTCCTGTTAAGCCTCCTTTCTATGAGTATAGGTTTTAAAGGTAAAATACCATTATGACCTGGTGGCTTATCAGCTGAAAAATCAGCTATCCAGCAACTCTCAGCTAATTCAATATGAATATTTAAATCTTCCCTTTGTGAAGATAGTACATAGCAACTGCTTAAGGTTCTTTTTATTCTTGAAAGTAAACCACCAGTAATGTCTCTTAAGTTCTCGTCTACTAATAGAATTTTCCAATACTCATAGGAAGGAGGCGTAACAGGAAGACCAGTGGATGATGTCATTACTAGATGAAGTCTGATTGATTGGTTCCAGCTACTTTAAAAAAACACCTCTAGTTGGAATGTAATATGATCTGAGGAAGGCATAGGCTGAAAGTGCTTATCACTGTTTGTTTTTATTCTCTGTGTTGATCACAGCTTTATGTTTAATAACATTGATTTTAATACTTATTTTGCCACTTTTCTCTGTGGTGGCTCTGCTACATTTATCTTGTTTGATACTATTATTTATGAGGTTTATGATGATTTGTTCCATTGCCTTACATATGAGGCTGGTTAAACTTATGGGTCTGTTGCCGAGCTGCCCTTGTGGAGGGGGATAACAGTTTCTGTTTTCCATTCAGTGGGGACAAAGCAAGTACAAAGGCTGTGGTTGAATAGAGTACCTAATGAAGTAGCTAACTCTTGTTTTAGAACATTAAGAACACAGCCAGGAATGCCATCTGTTCCCATGGAGGCTGTGTTCTTAGCCTTGGAGAGAGCATTGATGACTTTATCTTTGGAGATGCAGGGAGGAGGATATGATGACGACATGGTTTGTGGTGTGCTTGGAGGGCATGGAGGGGGGGGGGTAAAATTTCGCCAAACCTGTCTGCTAGCAGGTTTGCAATTTCTGCTGGGTCAGTGTGTGTGATGCCATACACAACTAGTTCACCACTTGTCCAAGTCCTACCTTTTAGGTTGCGGACATAGCTGAAGAAAGCCTTGTGGTTATCCTTGGCTATGGTTGCTAAATTTTCCTCATACTTGCTCTTTGAGGATTTTATGAGTTGTTTTATTTGCTTATTTAGGCTGAGGAGGGTGCTGTTGCAGTTCTGGGATCTCACTTTTCTATTTTTAGACAGCGGCGTCTTTCACTTATTGTATAATTTATTAATGTTAGACATCCATCATGGAGGATCTTGCTTTAATCCTATCTGGTATGGCTGTGATGTTTATACAGGGCATCTGTGTAGACTTTAATATAGCAGTCAATGCCATCTGTGGAAATTGGAGCTCAGAAGTCAATTATACCTTCCCTTAGGAGGCTATAGTTAGCTTTGGTGAAGTTTTTTTAGCCTGACTTCTCCTTTGGGGAATTGTGGTGCTATTGCTACTTCAAAAATGACTGATTTATGGTTGGATTTAACCACTGCGGGCCCTACACTTGAGGCGTTGCATTGGTCACTCATATTGTTGAGGACCTGGCCTAGAATATTGTAGCCCCTTGTGGAGGTGGTGCACTATTTGTTCCAGGGCATTTGAATTAACAAAGTCCAGGAACTTTTGTGCGAGTGAGTTTGGGCTTGTACAGGTTTCCCAATTAATGGAAGGATAGTTGAAATCACGAACAGCTAGGGTGTTAAGTTGTACTTTAGTTGTCCCAAGTAGGTCTGAGTAAGCTGTGTGGGCATCTTGGTTCATGAAAGGGGACCTGTAACTGACGATGACCTGAAGGGAGGTCTTGTCCACTGTAATTTGGACTTGGAGTAGCTCCGTAGAGTTTTTGTGTCTAACCAGTCTAGAGGTGTAATTATCTCTAATAAGGTAGATACTTCACCTCCTTTGATTATTATACCTTCAGTTTGCAGTCTGAAAGTGTGGAAGGCATTGTAACCTTACAAGGCTGGGGTACTTACTGTGGCTTTGAGCCAGGTTTCTGTGACTGCACAGATGTCGACATCTTCCAGGAAGAAGAGTGCTTCCAGAGGGTGCAATTTCTGATTTTAAATTCCTAGCATTTAGCAGCATGACCCTTAGTTTGTGTTTGATATCTTCACGTCAGGGAATTTTGTTGTTGTGAGCGTGCCTAAAAAAGGAATTATGGGGGTACAAGTGCCTTAGTCAGCAACCGAAACCCTAGAGGTGCCAGATGTAGACCATCTCTGACAAAGCAGCATGGTCCAGCAACCATATCTTCCCAAGCTGACAGGAACTGGATCCTGTTAGAATGACACCACAAACTAAACCAGTTATTGAAGTCCATCATTTTCTGTTTAAATTGTGATCTCATCCTAGGCGAGGGTAAAATGCTGCTCAAAGCTAGTAACATACCTGCTGGGACACACATTTAGAGAGCTCAATCATGTCTCTCTTCATATAGTCCAGAGAGGTACGTCTCGAGTCGTTCACACCAACATGAACTGTAATGGAATCATAACTGTACTTGTTGTTGAGAGACTTGAGTGCATGTGTGATGTGGTGAATCCTTGCACCAGACGGGTAGCTGTCTGTAACCTCCTCCTTGTTCAACCTGGTGAGTGAGGCGTCTGTATGTCTCACTGTAGAGTCCCCTGTAGCTAAAACATTTGGAATAGTTGTTCATTGCCTTAAGGACTTATTTGGTGAGGCAAAGGTGCTAGTGTTTTTTTTTTTTTTTTTGTATTGGGTGCTTTGGGTGTTGTGTTAGGTGTAGCATGTTTGTGTTTTGGAGGTCTCTGATGTTTAAGTAGGCTTCTGGAGAATACCTCGGGTCTATATTACATATCTGAACACTTAAATGTTCGAATCGCTAAAGATCGACCTTTAGCGATCGAACATTTAAATGTTCGAATATGAATAAAAATTAAAAAAAAAACTAAAGGGTGTAAGCAGGGGGCAAGTCCCCCACATCCCTCACTACTTAAATATACCAACTCCAAGATCGCACTACATTGTAGCGAATGGGAAATTTCCAGTTTCCGCACTGTAGCGCACTGAAGTGCGATCTCAGAGTTGGTATATTTAAGCAGCTTAAACCCTTTCCTTTTTCTTTCTTTTTCTTTTATTACATATTCGAACATTTGAATGTTCGATCGCTAAAGGTCAATCTTTAGCGATTCGAACATTTAAGCATTCGGATATGTAATATAGACCCAATACCTCTGCGTATGAAGGTTGTGCATTGGGTGCATATTGTGAATAGAAGTCATGGTGTGTGAGCTGGCATCCTGTTTAGTGTTGTGGTTTTGAGTGTGAGAGAACAGTGATTCCAGATATGGGTGATTTAGGAGTAAGGGGTTGTCAATGAACATGAGGAAGTTGCTACACTGCCTCAAAAAAAAACATGTCCACCAAGCTGACAAGGGAAACTGACAGTCCATAATGCAAGGTTTCAATCTGGTGTCTCAGCAGATGAGGAGAAAATGATGGAGGTAGGCAGGGAGCTATTTTAGGGTGACTAACCTATGGGGTGTACAATAGAAGGTCTATAAGAGAGGGGATCTGTAGGGTCTGATGTTGCTAGGTAAGAGGTAAAATATCTGCTAGGTTCACTGAACAGCTGAGAGCTATTTAAGAACTGCACTGCTAGACAGCAGACACTTCTAAGGGAAAATACTTCTGTTGGCACTTTTGCATCTATAACTATCAGGAGTTACCCCCTGTGCTCAGTGGTGCACTATGTGCAAGCAAGAGTTGATGCAAAGAAACCAGTGATATAGCTCAAACTGAGCCCTGCACCAATGAAATAGCTCAAACTGAGCCCTGAACCAGTAACCTTCAATTAAATAGTCCTACTGTATGCTCCCAACCACAAAGGTACAAGGGAGGGGGCTTCTTCAAAAAAAGATGTCCTGATTTTTAGTGCTCAGTCTACAAACAGAACTGAATTCAGCCGGTCTAAACTGCGGCCAACAGAAAACAAGCAGGATATTTTTTTTCCATATTGGTCTTTCTTGAGGTGAGGCACGGGAGCTCATTTTGTTTAACTCTGGTCTAGGAAAAGTAGAGCAGTCACCAGTAGCTGCTGCATATCTACCTCAAAATGTTTTTTTGTTGCATTGTAGGCTCTGGAGAGGTTGATGAGGCCAGAGTCTTTGGTAACTAATGTGGGCAGCTAAGTAGTGATTTATGTTTTGAGCATGCAGAGATATATTGTGCCTGCACCTTTCTCAGGACACCATGTATTTTTGAAATTCGGACATGGACCAAGATATTTTCCTGGTTTGCAACCTTCATTTCAGGGGAATTTCATTGCAGACTGTCCTGTCATACACTTTTTTTTTCCCTGTAGAACTTTGCTTTTGACAGATTTTAGACAGTCTTCTGTGTGTTGGCTTCCCATAGATTAATTTGTTCTGACTACAGTACGGCAGGGGTGGTCCCATGCCATATTATTCTTACACTGGAAAGTGCTATTCCTTTATGCTTTTGTATAGTTCATCTTGCATTATTACTTGGTTGTAAAATTCATAACAGAAAACCAACGCTTAACCTGGCCTTGGGGGTGTGTGGTTTCAAACTGATCTCCTTGTTGCCTAGAATGCAATCTTAGTTGAGATGACTGATGCCCTGGACAAGCAGCAAAATGGACATTTCATCCCAGAGCTTTTCTTCCCCAGTAGACCTCTATATTCTACCAAACCTCTTGCAGGAGACTTTTGAACTGTTAGAAAGTCAGTATTCAGGATGTTGCCTACTAAGTGTACATAGTGACTAGTGGGAATGTTTTTTTTTTTCACCTGGGCTGGGATTTATCTGTTCCTCAGTTTGTCGACTTTCATTTTTGTTTGATCTACCTTATACAGCTGCTTGAGCTGATTCTCAGTTGTTCCACAGCTGAATTGTATGTTCCTTTCATAGTGGCACATTTGGACCCTGTTGAGGATGGAACTCTGACTAAAAACAGATTGATTTAAGCATCCCTGTCTTGTGATGAAGCTCCATCTTCATTCTTGGTGTTTTAATTTGATTGATATGTTTACCTGTCCAACGTTTGAACCAATTAAATAGCCAGAATTGATGTTTGCCACTTGGTAGACACTGTTCCTGTTGACCACTAAATCTGCCCTGTGACTCTTGTAGCTCCATGAACTTAGTGCAGACCACACTGGTCCTCTACAAGTAAGGACTAAATATGTCTTGGAACTAACCCATAATTTCTTCCAAAGTCAGTTGTAAAGTTCTTAACCACTCCTTTCACATTTAGTGTTTTGCTTTCTAAGAATGGCGTCCAGTGGTGATAGAGATATCCATACTTGGATGTTAATTTGTCACCTTTGCTCTGGGATGGTTGCCTAGCAAACTTTCTTGAAATGGGTTGTCAACTGTATTGCATTTTATCTTTTGTGTAGTTGAGCAGCCCTTGGTCAATGCAGCCAAAGGTAATTCTTTGGAAGAGATGGCTGCTTCCTGAACTTTTTTTAGAAATACATCTGTAGTGCGTCTACTTAACTCCTTTTGGCATATCTTCACAAAGTACTACAGTATATTTTGAATCTAGAGAGTACACCTTCACTTGGCACATCCATCCCATTGGATTCCACCTCATTCCCTTTTCATTTTAAGAAATAATCCTTTTTGCTATACCTCCATTTTTTTCCCCAAGAGTGTTTATGGATAATATTTTCTTGTTAAAAAAAATCTTTATTAAATTATCACTTATGGCATAGGCAGTCATATGTTTATGTAAATGAAAAGAAACTATACTGGCAGTTTTAGTTGCAAACATTATACATCACTATAATCTAGCAAGTCATTGTCAGTCAAACATTACATAGCTCATTCAAATCTTAGTTTCTTTTAAACCTTATTCCTCCTCCAAAACATTATTCTGCATGTTTTCCCACAATTCCTGTTTTGTTCCTATATAATTTGCACCTACTCTTTTCTAAAGATCCAATTTCCAGTTGTTTTAGACTTTGATTTCCATTTTCCAGTAACTGCTTTTTGGCAGCCACCATAATTAGACTAGGCAAGACCTTACTATGTCCAGGCAATTCTGATTCTGTATCATAGCTTAAAAAAATGTCTTCGTTACACCAATTTGCTCACCTAGTATTTCTAATAGAGTAGTCTGCAGGGAGTTTTTAAAGTCTGCCAACAAATTACCTCTTTCTTCCCCATCTCACCTTCAGCATTTGCAAAAAAATTTTGGAGTCTACTTGGGGTATGAAATCATCTATGCAAACACTTCCAAGCAAAGATCCTAAATCTTCTAGACGTTGTTGCATATTTGGGAGATCATAAATATATCCCCCATTGTTTATTTGTGAATTGCTTATCCGGTCTTTCTTCCCAGTCCTTTCTAACCTCCTCTGATTGATTTGTTTATAATTGTCATACAATATTTTATATGCTCTACTAAATTATCCCTTTTTTAACAGCACCTCTGTTGTAGATTCTATTAAAAACTCTACCAGTGTTGGTCTTCTGCTTAGAATCCACTCATTTCTTACTCTTTGCCTGTACTCTACCTACCCTATCTGGGACTGATGTCAGGCTCTAGCCGGCAGTTCAAATAAATTCTTGGCTTCTTCCCATTCTGTTACCTTTCCCTCTCTATTTCCTGCCAATACCTTAGTTCATTTGCCAGTTTTCTCCAGTATATTTCAGTCTCCTACTGCCTATTGGTTGTATCTCTAATTGCTGTTATCTCTATCAGCAGAATCTCCTTTCTCCAAGTTTGTGACTGTGTGTGTGTGAGGCAGAGCGTGTATGTGTAAGACAGAGCGTGTATGTGTAAGACAGAGCGTGTGTGCGTGAGAGGGAGAGGGAGAGCGTGAGAGGGAGAGGGAGAGTGTGAGAGGGAGAGTGTGTGCGTGTGATGTGGAAGGAAAGGCTGGCAGTCAATTGCCATTTCTCCATTTGCATAGGAAACCCTATGAGTGATGGTAATTATTCACAGGGCTACATAGTAGTCTGATGCGTCTTATGTGAATAACCTTCCTCTAAATGATGCCATTCTTGAATTAAACATTTTCCTAAGCATACTAAATGCCCTAGCTCCCATTAGGAAAATTAGGATCAAACCAAATCCCCACCCCCTGGCTCTCCAAAGATACCATTTCGACCATGAGACAATATCTGGAAACAATGGTCTAAGTCAAAATCTCCTTCTCTTCTCCTTAAATGTAAAGAACTCAGAAACATCACTAACAACCTATTGTTCAGGACAAAACAAAATTCTATCAAGAAGCCCAATCCACCCAGTTTTCTAATCCAAAATAATTCTGTCACACTATGAACAGTATACTCCATCCTGATAAACCGTCTGCCCCAACCCTTTCCCCGACAAAACCCATCTTGAAACCACCACTCTTCTAAATAACTACTTTATAGACTCTGTCAGAAAGCTAATCTCCCCAGACAACAGCCAAAAACTACCTTTAATCCCCTCGACCACACAGCCCCAATTAGCCTTCTCCCTGAAACATGTTTCCATTGCCTATGTCCAATCCGTTCTGCTAAAACTGAAAGCTTGCTCACCCTCTTTTGACAACCTACCTTCACAATTTCTTAAACTTGCTGCCGACTCTATAGCATATCCCATCTCAATGCTTATTAACCATTCTGTCAAAGAATCCTCAGTCGCTGAGATCTGGACATCCTTCTATACTGTTCCACTTCACAAGGGAGGTAAGTCCACCTTGGCTACCTATAACTGACTCTATTAGCCATCCTCTCCCCTCTCTCAGAAATTCTCGAGAAATGCATTTATAGACAATGTATGTCCTGTTTACTTCTTGAAAACCTCTTTACCCGCTCTCAGCATGGATTTAGACCTCACCACAGCACATCCACAGCCCTTCTATCTTTTACCCAGATAGCAGCAGAAGCAAGGGACAACAATAAACTTGTATCATGTGTCTCCCTTGGCCTCTGTAAAGCTTTCGACACAGTTTCTCACCCTAAACTCCTCTCCAGTCTAACCACGCTAATCCTCTTCACCTCCACTATCCTCTGGTTCTCTAGCTATCTCAACAACCGACAACAATCTATTAAATGGAAGACTTTCTGCTCGCTCTTCTTACCAATCCAAACTGGTGTCCCCCAGGGATCCATCCTTGGCTCCCTTCTCTTTAATATTTTCATTAACAATCTTCGTTCTGTCTGCACATCATCTTCACTAGTCCAATACGCTGATGATTCTACCCTCATCACCCACTCTGACAACCCCACTGATCTACACAGACTTCCTTTAATATCATCAAACACTGGCTAACTAACAACCAACTAATCCTTGACCCAAAGAAAACCAAACTCCTCCTTTTTGTTCCAAAATCTTTATCTCATCTTAAAACTTCTTTCAATCTCTCTTCTCTTGACAACACCAATATTTATGCAGACTCTATTACAAAACTTCTAGGAATCACAATTGAGCAAAAAAAAATTGACCATCACATCCTACAGTCCATCAAAAAGAAAAATCAAAAACTAGGTTTGCTATATAGACACAAAAAATTCTTAACCAACACTGCTAGGACCTCACCTGCCCAAGCTTCTCTCCTCCTCGGCTTCCCTTACCTTCACAGATATCCAAGCAAATCTCCTAGCCAAACTAGAACAAATGAACTACCAGATAGCCAGATTTGCCTGTAATCTCCCCTACAAATCCCATCACTGCCTTGCACTAAAACAAATTTCAGTGGCTGGAGTTTCCACAACTACTCCAGCTTTCACAGCTACAAATTGCATATTCTGATTTCTACAAACCGGAAAACTGTCCCTGCCTGTCCACCCTCCTATCCCTCTACAAACCTGCACGATCTCTCTATAGCACTGACCAAGCACTGCTGAATACCTACAAGTCCAACAAAACTGTAAGCAGGTTAGTTTATAAATGCTCCATATCTCAAACCTGGAACAAGCTCCCATCTAACATACGACATATCCAATCTTCGCTGCTCTTCAAAAAAGAACTGAAAAAAATACCTAGCCAACTTTCCCTCTTGCAACTGCAACCACCCCACCTAATCTGCCACTACCACACCAGAACTATTCCCTTCGTACATTATATATACTTACAGTCCTGTAGATCTGTAGCTACACCACTGAGCACTCTTAAAAATGAAACTTTCCTCCCAACTTTGCCCCCCTATTTTACTTCTTATTTACCTGGCCACCCCAACTCTTCCCTCATTTCCTTCTCTCCACTCTAACTTTACCACTTCTCCTTCCACTCTACCCACTATAACTGATACAACTGCTACTCTTTGCTGTTTTGTCTCTTCAGTTATTCTTCACTCTTCTCTACATTCCACTTATTGTTATTCTATTGTGTTCCACCAACTCGACCGCTCTCATTGTGTTGTACATGCACAAAATGCATACTTTTAATGATTTCTACAAGGCATTACTGTTGTTACTCACATGTCTCTCTATCTTGCCATTCTTAACCTTGCAATGTAACTTGGTATGGTTATGATACGAGTATTATTTTTTTTTGGCATCATCTTTATCTTATGTTTGTCGAGCTTTGTCAGTACTTCTGATGATTATCTACAAGGCATTAACGTTGTTACTCACATGTTTTTCTATCTTGTCCATTTTTTATGATTTTAAACTTGCAATGTAACTTGGTTTTGTTATGATATGTGTATTATTTTTTTGTGTCATCTTTTTTATCTTGGGTTTTTGGAGCTTTTCTTCTCGGGTCTCCACTGAAAATGGGCCCTCAGCCCAGTGGACTAACCCAGTTAACAAAGGACAAATAAATAGTGTTTGTGTGTGTGTGTGCATAT